>NC_045757.1:16573086-16755586 GCF_009193385.2 Nasonia vitripennis
TCGTTGTCAGGTTGGCCTGTAAGCTCGTCATGCTGTTTCAAAGTAGCCGTGAAAAGGGCCTACTTTGTTACGCTCTGAGCGTCACTTGCTCGCGGTGCTAGTAGTGTGGGGTACCGCCGCTGCATGGCCTCGATGACGTTCATCGACGCGTTTCTGTCGTTTTTTATTTCATCGGATATCAATTAGCGGAACTATTAGGTGAGTGTATTGGATTTTATTGAAATTCCATCGATATGATTCCTATATAAAAGCTCAAACAGCTGCGAATATAGGTTCAACTCTTCTCAACTTCCTCTAAGATAAGAAAGTTCGCTCATTATCAAATTTATTTTTATGCGGCCCTATAAGTTATAATATAACTTTCCCGAAGTTTTAGCTTTAGCGCGCGAGGCACTTATTCCCTAGAGCGTGATTTTCTTCGAGAAAATCAGTCAATCATCTCGTTAACTGGAAATTAATTGCCTCGGAGTAATGTAGGTCCTCATAAATCCATCATCACGTTACCAATCTTTTATAATGCCTTATTATACCATGTCAAAAGAGAGATCATAAATTATTTTCCGGCCACCGCCTAACATACTGGAAAAATTTACTCGAAATATTTCCATTGCAAATATTGTACTCTTTCGAATTGAAATTGGCATTTATAACGAATTTTACAATTTGTAGTATGACAATGCGAGAAATTCTCGCGTGAAATTGAATGTTTGCACCAGCGCCTTCGATGCTTTTTTTGTTTTTTTCACATGGCATCTGGAACTCGAAAGTTCATCGCCTCATCTACGCAAGCCTTCCACGCTGCCCTATCTTGTGTCAACCCCACCCAAGATGCACCTCTCCGATCGACACCCACCCGTCCTATTTCTACTAGATCCGCTTTTACGTTGTCCTCCCATCTACGTCTAGGTCTACCTAGAGGTCGCGTTACCATCGGCCTGCCCTTCATGACACGCGCTGCCGTACGGTCATCTCCCATTCTCGCTACGTGCCCTGCCCATCCCAATCTGCGCGATTTTATTATTCTGTTAATATTTGGTAACGCGTACATATTGTGTAACTCATCATTGTGTAGTCTCCTCCATTCCCCGGTTTCCTCATCTTTCTTCGGCCCGTATATTTTTCGCAAGACTTTATTTTCAAATACCCTAAAACGGTTGTCCGCCTGCTTAGTAAGAGCCCACCTTTCGCACCCGTACAGAACCACCGGCAATATTATTGTCCTGTATATTCTTATTTTAACGTTTTTAGACAACAGCCTCGACTTAAGAATGGAGTTTCTTATTTATTTCGACATTAATCTCGTTTCTATCATTTATGGTCGTACCCAGATACCTGAATTCGCTAACCTTTTCAAAAGTAAAATTCCCAACTCTGAGATCTTCCTCCCCTCTGCAGATGCCTAGCTTATCCACAATCATGTACTTTGTTTTTGATTCACTCACATCTAACCCTGTATACTCCACCGCTTTTATGAGGATTTCTGCGTTTCTTGCTATCGTTTCCCCACAATCCCCTAGTATATCCAAATCATCTGCGTAGCCTAGTATCTGCGTTGTTCCATTAAGCGTTGCGCCCAGCTGGCTAACCTGCAGTTTTCTAACGGCATACTCTAACGTTAAGTTGAACAGCACCGTAGAGAGCCCATCCCCTTGTTTTAAACCATCGCGTATCATGAAGGGTTCTGATACATTACCGCCTACTCGGACCTTTCCCGTGCTTCCGTTCAGACATATTTGAATTAATCTCACGAGTTTTTTTCGGTATACCGAGAAGTACTAGAATTTGATACATTTTGCTTCGCTTAATAGAGTCGTATGCTTTTTTAAAATCTATAAATAGTTGGTGTATGGTTTCGCAAAATTCCCACTTTTTCTCTAACAACTGTCTTATGGTAAACGTTTGATCGCTCGTCGATCTGTTGCGCCGAAATCCGCACTGATAATCTCCTACTATATCTTCCGCGAATGGAGTGAGTCTAGCTTGTATTACGTTTGACAGAACTTTGTAGCACGTTGCTAAAAGTGAAATACCCCTATAGTTATTGCAGTCTGTCTTATCCCTCTTTTTAAAAATCGGTATAATGATAGATTCCTTCCAATTTTCGGGTATTGTTTCATTTTTCCAGATGGCACATACTAGTTTATAGATTTTGAAAGTGAGCTCGACGCCCCCATATTTGAGTAACTCAGCTGGTATAGAGTCATTTCCCGCGGCTTTGTTGTTTTTTAGTTTTTTAATCGCGGCCTCTACTTCTTGGTAGCTCGGTTCCTCCACGTGGGGTTCAGCAGTGTGAATTTCGTCCCCTAATTCTTCGCTATTTTCGTGCACGTTTAATAATTTATCGAAATAATTTTTCCACAGCGACAGTAATTCGTTGTCATTTGTTACGAGGTCCCCGTTTTCGTCCTTCATCAATTGCGCTCTACTCCTAAAACCCTTTCTGATGGCGTTAATCCCTCTGCACATTTCGCGGGGGTTATTTTCCTTACTGTTAGTTTCTATTCTCCTAATAAGATTCTTTTGATACTCCCGCTTCTTATTTCTGTAGATCGCGCTCGTCTGTTTCCTTACGTTATAATACTCTTCTACGGTCCTATCGCTTCTATTTTGTAAGTTATATAATTTAGCCTTTTTGCGCCTTTCAAACCAGAGTTCGCACTCTTCGTCAAACCATGGTTTGCTCTTTGGCTTTATCTTTTTACCCAGTACTTTGTTCGCGGCCTCTTTTACCGTTTTTTTGATGTCCCCCCATAAGCTATTCGGTTCGTCATTCCCCTCCGGCGATGTGTTTGCTTCTTTAAGTGCCTGAAACCTGTTATTAATTTCTATCTGGTACCTAATTCGCTCTGTTCTATCTCGTAGCTTCTCAATATTGAAGCTTTCTACCTTGTTTGCTCGCTTACTATTTTTATTCGCTACTAGTCTAGCTCTTAATTTGGCTACTACTAGGAAGTGGTCCGAGTCGCTATCTACCCCTCTGTAAGCCCTTATGTCAAGAACATTAGTATGACGTCTTTTTTCAATGAGGAAATGATCAATTTGGTTCTGTGTGGCCCCGTCCGGCGATGTCCACGTTGCTTTGTGTATGTCCTTGTGCTTAAAACACGTAGTTTTGATTATAAGATCTTTTGCCGCCGCGAAATTTATGACCCTAATACCGTTATCATTGCTAGCTTCGTGCAGGCTTTCCTTCCCTATAGTAGGCCTAAAGATTTCCTACCTACCTATTTTAGCATCGAAATCGCCTAATACTATTCTTGTGTCGTAAGACGCGAAGTGGTCGATTACCTGCTCTAAAGTTTCGTAATAGAAATCCTTAGCTTCTTCTTTTTTGTCCTTCGTAGGACAGTGTACATTAATAAATACATATCTATACCATTCACCTTCGATAATGATGTACGAGAGCCTATCATTGACGGATTTGAAACTTTTAACCGAATGTATGATGCTTTTGCTTACGAGAAATCTGATGCCTAGAGATCCCCCACTCCCGGCCCCATACAGGTACGTGAAGTTACCCGATGCTAGTACTCAGCCATCTGGCCACCGCGATTCCTGTATTGCTACCTAATCTAGATTGTACCTGGCATTGTAACAGCGCCTTCGATGTTACTCAAGTAAATTTTATGCAGTTCAAAATATTGATAATGAATATGTATAATGAATCTCCCAAAAAAACTTTTTTCAAAAGTGAAAACCTTGGCAAGAAAAAGACTAATAAAACGTAGTGAAATCTCTAAAGGTTTTCACTTTTGAAAAAAGTTTTTTTGGAAGATTCCACCTCTTTTACAAAGCATATCCTCCTTGCTATTGCACTTCATGAAATGAAATGCAATGCTTTAGACATTGATCGCATCGCGCATATAATCGTATAGCATTATTATATGCATATAATCGCGTGTGTCGCCGAGTAGCAGACGAATGTAAAGTAGATGAACAACTTTAACCACCGGTGTATAATACCTAATATAATACTCACACGTGAGGAGACGAAAAAAATCGGGAGAGGATGGAAACTCTGAACGAAAAGAAATATACCGAGCAAATTTTCAACTTGCAATATTAAGTTAATAACTTAATATTTTTGGATTAATCTTTTTAATCATGAAAGATTAGGTTAATATATTCAAGTAGATACCAACAGATTGCGCATACGCGCAATAGTAATGATTTAAATGCTCTCGAGATTTTTTTAAGGTTAAGAAAACCCAATTTCAAAGTATATAGGGTTGCGCCGTCGACAAATCGTACTTCGTACTTTTTCTTACCAGCGCGGCGCTGTCGCGCCCTTTGATGCAAAATTACGACATCAATCGTTGGAAAATCTTAAACCCTCTAATCGATTATTTCCATCCCCTTATCGTCGACATACATACCACTTATCGCGCTGGATAAATAGCTCTCGAAAGCCTCGGAAGAAGTGGGTATCCCGCAAACTTGCTCCCAGCTCGAGTTTGTCGTGTTACGCCGTATTTACGGCGCCTCATCAATATTTCCCGCACTAGAAATGCAGAGCTCGCTCGCCTCGCCTAAGTATGCTTTCGCCTCGTCAGAGTAACAAGACCTAAAGAGTATAAGAGAGATAGTCGACGCTATTGCTCTACTTAGCCGGGCTATATAGGCGAAAGCCACACGAGCCTTGTCTCTCTCTCCGTCCCTCTGTCTCTCCGAGCCTCTGTCTCCACCAGCTTCCGACGCTCTCTCTCTCTCTCTCTCTCTCTCCCCCCTCTCTCTCTCTCTCTCTCTCTCTCTCTCTCTCTCTATCCCTTTATCCCTCTCTTCGCTCTTCCGGCGAGTGTGCGTTGCTGGCCTGGCAGCAAAGTGGTTCGCCGGAGTAGCTTTTACCCCGCTGGCTGATGTTTCAAGGTTATACGCCTTTTGCCGGTGTCGTCGGCTCTTCTTCTTTTTTGCGTTCCGACACGTGCTAATCGCTGGCTCTCTGCCAGCTATGCGAGTGCAGTAACGTTTTCATGTTCGCGCGGCTCTCTGCATGCGACGTGCTGCACTGCTACTGTTGCGCGTTGCAGTAGTACGAGTCAACGTTCAGCGATACGAGAAATTACTTTGCCAATTGTCAGAAATCAAGTACCCGATTCGACGATATCCGTACGCGTGTTGTCGTTTGTAAAGCTATCGAATGTCAAGTTGGCTTTTATTTATTTTTGATAGAAACTTTGCAATGACTGGCATATCCGATGGGACCGCTTGTATTATAACAAATACCTCCTGTTTGTTAAAGATCCTTTTTTGGTTTTTGTATACCGAAGAACCGATGAAGTCGGTAATTCTGCCGAGGTGGAGGGGGGGGGGGTTCGCTGAAGTAGCATCAATAGCTGCTTTATGATCTTCGAAAATTCGTGACCACGCGCTGGCTGGCAACCTATAGAGCTATAAAATTATATTCACGGCACACTCCAGTTGCGAATTCAATTTCGGATGCCCCTCGTCAATCCGATTAACGTCGATTAACGTGCGTCGATTGCTGCTGCTATATATACCGATTCATGCCTGTCGGCATTTTTTGCACGAGCCTACGTCGTGAAAGACCGACGGGAAAATTTCGTGTGCGCGAGTGTTCGACGAGCTCGCTTGCGTGTCTGTGATGCTTTTGATTTTTCCGCGCGCGTACATGAAAGAGTTCGATACATGATGGGTTTTCCGAATAATCAAAGCTCAAATATTTAGAAACACTCTTATAATATATAAATAACTTTCGATAACGAAAATAACTTTAAATAACGATCGTTCGCCTTTGTCAAGGCGTTGGTAATCGTTCGATTTTTTTTTTTTGGTCATAATCGTAAAATCCTAATGACAATAAAAGCGCATGCAAAATGTGTGTATAAGAGAGCGTGTATAAGACTCACCAGAACGTAAACGGCGAAGGGCATGACGACCATGGCGACGAGAAGATCAGCGACGGCGAGACTGACGATGAAGTAATTAGTGACTGTCTGCAAAGTCCGTTCCCTCTGCACAGCCAGTATCACGAGCACGTTACCGAAGATCGTGAGGAACGGCACGATCACGAGTATCAGGGCCCACCAGTTCTTCGCGTCTTCGACTTTCTCGATCGTAGCACTGCACTCACCACTGTAGTTGCCGAAACTGTCATTGCCGAGAGCGCAGCTGACGTTGGCCAGGCTCGAGTTGAACAAGTCCAGCTCGGGATCGTAGTAGGTGCTGAGATTTGCGAGGGCGCTGTAGTTCAGCTTGTTGATGTAGTCGTTGAGGTCGTCGAAGATGAGGTCGGAGATGTTGGTGAAGTTGCCGTCCGCCGAGTCGTTGGACCCCGCCAGAGCCGCGCCATTGCCCGGCAGCGAGTTGTTGTTGTTTGCGTCGTTGAGCCAGCCGAAATCCAGATCGAGACTGCTGCTGTTGCTGTCGTCGCGAGTTGCGTGGAAGCTGTTGGCGATGATGTTGCTGGTATTGCGGTTGAATTCGTCGGGAGGTCGATCGCCGATGCTCTCGAGCAGGAGCCTCGGTATCGTCGCGTCGCTCGGACGGCTCTCCATCTCTTCGACTTGGACGTCACTGGCGGGAAATTTGAATCACCGAGGGACGGATCTTTATTAAACGACTCGATCGATAGCTCGCTTCGCATTGCCTTTCAACGCCGCCATCCTCGCCGCGCGCCTTTTCCTTCCTCTCGTCTTCTTTTTTCACTCGTTTCGCTGCTGCTGTGGCTTCCTTTTCTGCTTCACAGACGCAGTCGTCTCTCGATATCCCACCTTTTTTCCCCGCTTCCGTTTCTAGCGGCCTGACGGAAGCGTCGAGATACTCGAGACGCAGTGCGAATCCAACGGATTACTGTCTTCTCGACGAGAAGCGTGTCTAATGCCATCCACGGGTCTTATCGATCTACCTGGAACACGATACGAGCAATTAGATTGACCGAGTCAGATGCGACTTAGGTCGTCTATTAGTTATGTTAATCTCGGATTTGGACGTTGACGTTTTAGGATCAAGGAGAAATTGTTTTTCGATATCGTGCGCCGAAATGACGTATATCAATGGGAAATAGTCGAATTTATTCGAACAGTTGATGTTGATGACTAATACTTGTCAAAGAATTTTCATTACAGAAAAATTAAAAATCAGAGCGCCACGTGTAAAATCAGTACTAAGTGTGCAGCTTTCGAATTCAATATACGTTTAAGGTATTATTATTTAAAAAAAAAACATTCTTCGGAGAGAAAAGCGAACACGAGTGAAAAATTTAAATTTTGCCTCCATAGTGTGCTATATAGCAGTTAAAATATTATGACCCTTATGCACTGAAAAATGTTCAGCTTGAAAGCTTTCTAGATTATTGGGTATATAAATAAGGAGCATGAAACTGCTTTATCCATAAAAAGGTATACTTCTTCTCGAAAACTTATTCGAATAGACATTTATACTGAAAAACGATCATTTCCAATACTGAGAATCCATTGCTTCGAATATTCAGCAATTTTACAAACTATCAATCACGAAAAATAATTGCCATGTATAGTTGCTGTAAGAAGCAAATTAGGTAATGCTTGTATTAAGATTTGCATTCAAATAAGCTCGTTTGCATAAAAGGGACGAGGTCTACGATGTAAAATGCTTAATGCCTTGTTATTACTACCAATTATGTAAAATGCACTATTTGGTGAAAATAGCAAGATTATCACATCACGCAAGCTCCTCGTAAAAATTGGAAACAACTCCATTCTCAAAAGCACACGTTGAAACCACACCTTCGCCCACTATAGAACGAAAATTAACCCGCAATGCGTACCCGCCGTGTATCATGCGTTGAACTAGCCTTTCTCCCACCAGATCCGTAGTTCGCAAAACTCGCTCCAAAACAGAGAGCCAAGTAATTCCCAGCCGCTAACTTTTCGTTCCCGATTTATCACGACTAGCGCGCCGTGCATTTACAAGAAAGTAAGCCGTACTGCTACAGCGACCACTTGAAATATCGCAAAAACGCCCGGACATTTAACTTGCCGGTATAAGTATGAGCCAGATGCAGGTGCATTAAAACGAAATTTCGTCGGAGCTGCTGCGCACGTGGCCGCGCCTCGCGTCCCTCGAACTCCCGAGTATACTTTTAATTTTTTATTTCCACTTACTTCGGAGCAGCTTCGAGGATTCCGCGTTGAGGAATTTCAGGATTTCCTTGAGAGCCGGCAGCGCATCGGCTACACGTAGAATTCTCATCGACCGCTCGCGGCGGTTCATCCCCTGCGGGTCATCTTGTAACCTTCCACCACAGCGCGAGACCTAATATGGCAAGTCGCGCATTCTTTTCCGCAAAGACGCCAACTATTCAAGAAATTACGTTTATCCAAAATTATTCTATTACCGCGTCTTGCGGAGGCCCTGGCATCTGTAGGGGGATGGCCGATTATGGTGTGCGTGGCGAACTGATCGATGGTTATTGCAAGAGAGAAGATCGTTTTGTTTAGTTGCTATCGCTTTGCCATTAAGCATCGAGAGGAAAACTTGGACGAGTAGGACTATGGGAAAAATATACGAGTCTCGACGAATTTTCGCAAACAATGAACTGCTTCTCGAGAATTCAAGCCGGACTATCATAATTCACGCTCGACCTCCAGAACTTTTCGACGCAGTCCGATACAGCGAGTGCGAGATGTCAAATTTAATGGAAACCGACGCGCTGTATACGCTCCGCGTCGTCATGTATATCTGTATACTGGGGCCAGCACAACGGGACGTGGCGCAAAAATTGAATTCGTCCAGAGCTCTGGGAAAAAAAGTTGCGAAAAAACAACGCGCGCCGCAGACAAGGCAAGTGTGATTTACCTGACGCAAAATATACCGAATAAAAGTTTACGCGTAATCGGGCTTGCTAGCTTCTCTCTGGTCAGATTTGCGCAGTTTGAAAGGCGCGACGCTATAAAGCAAGAGCTGGATTTTTGTATTCCGGGATGTTATTTCAAAAGCAATTATTTTAGCCGAGCTTAACCGACAGAGTAACGACGTCGAGTGTGTCGAAGATATTTTTATCGCTTATTTTAAATTGTCACACTTCTTTATAGATGTAATAACAATTTTATGGACACGAGAAGAGTTTATAGCTTACGGTGGTATCGACCAGATGTCAGTATAATGAAAAATAGGGTGTTTACGAGAAACAAAATGCCAAAGATTTATAACTTGAGTAAAAACTACTAATTGTATTTTTTATTTTTTAATATCTTGACTTTTGCAATATTTACATTTTAGCAAATCAGTACAAAAGAATCATTCAGAATAAAATCGAAGCTCTTCCTCGTTACCCTTTTCAACAATCGATATAAAAAAGCTCACCGCGAAATTTTCGTGAGTAAAATTTGACGTTTCATCAATCAATCTATTGTTACAAACGGAGAGGAGACAGAGTCGAAAGCGAAAAAGTAGACGACGGGACTCGAACTCGCGGACCCGAGAGCCAGAGGCCTGTGCTCTAACCACTGAGCTAACGTCTACGATGCATTCGGACGCTATGCATCGTAGTACGGCTCGGTGGACTCTTATCGCTGACTCGTCTTCGCTGCTCGCGTTGCAGACGTGTGCGTCTGTGACACTATCAAAGGGTGAAAAGAAAAATGAAAAATGATTTTTCTGCAGGGATTTTAAATCCCGATGCAGATTATAATTATTCTCTTAATTAAAAACGTGTCCTGTATATTTAATCGTCGAAAAAGCCCCCGTGGGTGCGGCATGTATAAAAAAATATTCATCCAGTATATAGTACATAGTGCGCCGCGGTATAGTCGTAATTCAAAAATAATCATTGCCATCTGCGCACTTTCGGAATGATGAAATTTCGCCCCCGAATTAATTGTGGCGCGGCAGCGCAGCCTTTCTCAACGATTTGTGCAATAATATAACGCGCGCGCAAAGTTAGAGCTTTTACAGAGCAAACGAAAAAAGACCTCTCCCGCGTCTCGTTTCGTCGTTTCGCAACTGTTTTGTCGCCGCGCGTAAGCCGTCGCGTCCGCTCCAGCGCATATATACACACCCTGCCTTCCTCATCAAGATGAACAATAAAACCAAGTGCAGCTGGAAAAAGTCTCCTCCTCCGCGTCCGCGCAGGACTTGAAACAACTTCAAGGCTACCTCTCTTTTCCCGGCGTTTGTCCGAATTACCAAAGCCATCCGCAGGCTGCGCTTCGTCTGTCGACCCTCGTTTTATTTCTAGTTTTTTTTTTATGATTCTCCTTTATAGCAGCTCCTTTATTCCGAATTTGAGAAGCGAGTCGAACGAACCAGCGCGCCGGATGAGTAACTTCCCTCATTTCCTCGGGAATGCACAGCCTTGGCTGCTGGCCGGGGGGTCGAGATTAATTTTGCGAAAGTTCCCCTCCGATAGGTACATCGAGCGCGCCCCGGCTTTTTCGCCAGAGTCGATAGTATATATGTATAGGTATACACAGGAGGGTAAGGGCAAGGTGTAGCAGCAGCAGCAGGTCGCTAGTGTCTGAAGCGTCGGGCCTCGGCGTATAATCAGGGAACCGGAGGCGGCTCTCGTCACCTGCGTTTATACCGGCCGATTTGTCGGCCGATGATTAATTATCGAGTTATTGGACGGTTTAGTCGATGGAGCCGCGGATACGAGGATAAATGCGACGCGACGTTATTATACGCCCGATACGACTTAATTGTCAGTCGGGTTGATTCAGTTAAGATACGCGGTTATTATATATCGATCGACGTGCGGTCGATCTGCTTCTTTTTTTCAGCGCGATTGTGTTTTGAAACATCTCCCAGTGTACGTATACGTATGAACTTTGACCCCTGATTTCCATCGTATGGATTTTTCGCGCATCGCCATCGGAAGTTTATCGATTAAACGAGGAGAACAATGGGGTTGTATAGTTATTCGTTTATTATACTATTTTCTTTTACAGTTTCCTCGTCAGGATGGACGACGGGAATCGCGAAAATACATACGCGTGTTTTTACGATAAAAAATAACGTCAAAGTACGGGCGAACGCGTAAAAAAATACACCCGGAAATACAAGAGCTCTTGGCGTGAGCGTCGATGAAAAAACGAACGCGTCATAATTCCGGCAGCGACACAGCGTAGCAGAGCAGTGGTGTATACCTGACGGGCGCGACATTGAAATTGTACACAGATCTTCGGATCCTACTCTATCTCGACAAGTGCGGCAATTAAACTGAGCGCGCGGTATGATTAATACAGCACACGGCTCCTTAGCAAAGCAAAAGCTCGTCGGGCACGCGAATGCTCGAGGAAAGAAATCTATGTACAAATGACGCAATGAGCAGTGGCCATCTCCGATAATACACATCTCGGGGGCGGTTCATTAAAAACTCGCAGACTCGCGCGAGCGCCGAGAAGATCCTTTTTTTCACCATTATTTACGGCGGCGCGCGCGTCCATGATTAAATCTCGCGCGTCCGGCTGATGCGCGGGCGCAACGCCCCAACATCATGCGATAAGGAACCGAGAGAGAGAAGGTACGGTGGAAGGGAGCGAGAGAGAAAAAAAATTGGAAACATTTACTACGCGCTACACCGAGAGATAGCTCAAAGCCTCCATATACGGCTTTCGTCCAAAGTTTCAAATATATATATATATATATATATATATATATATATAGCCGTGCTTTATATGAGCGCTTTAATGGATGTTTTTATGTGCGGACCGGCTCGTCAAATAGTTCGGCCGCACGCGTGCGTGTTGCGAGAGGACGAAAGTTTTTTTTCTTTTTTTTCGCCGTTCCTCCGCTGCCTATAGGCAATGACTTTCCGCTTCTTCGCTTCTTCGCCGCGGCGACGGAGAGAAACTAGCGCCGCAATCGCGGATTGATCAGCCGCATGAAATAGGCGCGCGGGATATATAATATATATATAACAAAGTATAATATATATATATATATATATATATATATATATATATATATATAACAAAGTGTGCTATCGATATAAAAAAAAAGAAGTCATTGATTTTTCGGGGTCACGCGCGCGCGCAGCTTATGCTTTATGACCGAGTTTCAGCCGATTAACGGTGATTGCTTCAACACATATTAGAGCCGGCGCGGCGGGAAAAATCTATTTACGTTTGTTGACAGCTTTAGCACGCTTACAAAAATTTATGGACTCGTAAAGACCTCTGCGTGCGCTCCCCAAGAGAGAGAAAGAGAGAGAGAGAGAGAGAGAGAGAGAGAGAGAGAGAGAGAGAGAGAGAGAGAGAGTGCGTATATTACACACCATTGTGTACGTGCGTGGCTGCGTGGGTAGTGCGCGCCACCGTCTCCCCTAAAACAAGAGATTTAAAAAGACGTTAATGCGTTTGAGTAGCTGCTGCCGCTGTGGCTGCCGCTGTAGCTGCCGCTAGCGTTGATTAAATTCTCAAGGGAGGGCCGGACAAAGTTCGCCCTTTATTTTTTATCATATTTTTCAGTTCGTGCGAGAGGAATGTGTCGAGATTACGACGTGCTGGTATTTCCAGCTGAGAAGATCCCTGTGTGTGTGTATGTGTGCTTCTGGGCGATGTCGTGTATTAATTTGCAAAATATGCGCGCATAAAACCCTAAGATAAAAATAGCTCGACGTGGGCTGTAACAACATTTTTCGAGTTTCGCATTCTTCGATACGTTTCGCGCGAGCGCAGTGGGTATTTTTAAAACGCGCCCGGAGACGTTATAGTCGTATCAATTTTTCACGTCGAACACGCGGCCGACTGCAATTTTGCAAACGATATCCCAGAGGAATCGCCGGTGCTGTACACTTTTTGGCGAAACATCGAACGTGATGGGCGCGTATGTAGGGTATAACGGCACCGCACATCGTGTGATAGGAAAATTTTGGCAATAAATACCATTTCGCTGACAGCTGTGAGCATAACGAATTTTTAGTCACCCGCAATTAATCGTGATAAGAGAGCGAGAGAAGAAGGTACGGAAAAATTCTCTCTTTCTCTTCACCCGCTCTTTGGCGCTATTTATACTGACCTTCTTTGCTCATTCTTGTGCAGTAAGCGTTCAGCATTTCTTCCATATCTATCCTCAGTATATACCGAGAGTGTTGCTCTTATATATTGGCCTTCGTCCCGACGTCCAAACGGCAGTCGAAAATGCGGCCTAAATCCTCTGAAATTGACGGTGCGTCGTCCCATACATAGATGTATACGCTTATATACGTATACTTCTCCAGACCTATATATACGGATTGTCACGGACACGAAGAAATATAATCTCAACCTTTGAAAGCTATTTACGCGCACCCTCTCTCTCTCTCTCGATCTCCCTGCTGTCCCTCCGTTATTTTTCAGCTCAGGAGAGAAAGCCGATTTCGATTCATTGTCATTCTCGAATTGCTCCGCGCCGACTCGATTTTTCATCGGGGGAGTGGTTTTGCAGGAAAAATTGCGAGAAACCACACCGAAGATGGACTCCGCGAGCATAATCGTCCCGGCAAATTGATTCTCCGTGTAATAACAATTTAATAGTCCCCGCCGCGCGCACTTAGAGCTCGAGCGTCGAAGCCTCGCCGCTGCCGTCATCAATTTCAGATTACAACAGCTGCAGCAGCAATATCGCAGCGCATGAAATATGCAATGCGCATAGCAGCGCGTCTCTTTACAATGCAGCTCAAAGCCGCGTGTGCACGGAGCTGTTATCTCGGCAAAAAAGACATCGCCTCGGGGGGCGATCGAGGGGGAACGTTTTTCTCCTTTCAGCCGCGCCGCGAGAGAGAGAGAGAGAGAGAGAGAGAGAGAGAGAGAGAGAGAGTAGCGGCTACATTGGCCGTGTACACTTCGCCTAATTCCCGGAGGGTCCCGGCGCGAGCATGTTTCGGTAACTATAACAGGCCGGCATAGCAGCGCGGAATTTCGTACACATCGGGCCATCGCGTGCGAGCCAAAGTTACACCTTCTGCGCTTCGTGTACTGGTAGTATAGCTGCTGCTCGTAGCTATGCTCTGGGTGCGGCGGCGGGCAAGGCGCTCTTGGAGAGGCGCGAGGCAGACAAATTCTATTACAGTCTCGCCATCGAAGCTCCGGCTCTCTCTCTCTCTCTCTCTCTCTCTCTCTCTCCTCTCTCCTCTCTATGCTCAACCACGCGAAAGGACAAGCAGTAACTGCCGGAAATCGCGAATAGCTCAGCACTTCCCACGCCGATTAATTATCCGTGAAAATTTCCAGAGGCGGTATGGCACCGGGCTGATGTGATAGAGAAAGGACCGACACCGTCGAGGAGAACCCTGGCGAGAGCGCGCGAAGGGACAATTTGTGACTTAGAATGCGGCCGGAGATTATATTGCGAGTGGATTGTAACTGCTCTGGGCGGTTTTTTACGAGATGCTGGAATTCGCCGGAATGGCTTCCAGCTTTTTACTTGCGTCATATCTTGTTCGATCTTCTTTACACCGTAAATTTTATTTAAATCTCTCAAAATAATTATAATTTTTGTTTGTTTGCTAAACATTCGTGATAATGATCGATACCAATAGGATTCGATGGGCGTAGTTTTCAACGGCAAACACAAACACGCATGTGTAAACATGTTATCGAACAAAATCGGGAATCGAAGTATCTCAATTGAAATTCTTAGGATTTAACGTACTGCACTGCCGAACTCGGCGCTGCGTATTCAGTTACAATTTTGAACTAACTCCTTATTAAGACTGGCATCCAGGCTTTAACAGAGACCAAGCTGATTCATACGTCGGTTAAACACGATTACGCAATAACCATAACAAGGGGAAGTTGTAGACAAAAATGCAATGCTATGTGATTGATTCGTCAAAATATATTGTAAATTCCTAAGCGAAAGGATCGTATTACAAAAAACTCCACATTTTATTTTGGAGATCATTTGTTCGAATATAATATTGATCTGACATTACAATGCGCGTGAAAGAAGTGCCAGAGTGACATCAGCGAAATTGATGACACAGAAATCGCGAGTGTGCGCGCGACGCAAAATTTATATCGGCTCCGTCTAAAAATATTTCTGACAGTTTGTCGAGTGTCTTTTCCGGCAATGGCGTGTGAAGCTTCAGGGCTAGAATAAGAATAAAGGAAACGAAGGTAAATGGCTCAAATATATTTCCCAGGCAGCTTGTACGCTGAAAAGGAAATCATTTTTGCTCAAAATATATGGCTAGTGAGAAATCTCGCTTCCCGAGCAATGTATAAAATCCACACCTGATTGATCATGTTAAAGAGAGCGTGAGTTCGATAATCACATGAGATTGTTGGCTGATTACAGTCATTAGTGTTTGTTTCAGACGGTAATATTTGGTAAACGAGTGAAATTATTTGCATCATTGCAATGTTGATAAGACAATGGCTGAATTACGTTTAATGATTGGACAGTGCAAAAGTATTGATTGGATACTTTGAATTGTTTGCAGAATTATAGGAAGAATGTTTATAGTAGCTCGCGAAAATTGACAAGCTTGTTTCACTGGTACTATAATACTATAATATACACTGAGAGAACTATATATTAAAATTTACTACATATGTAGGAAAAATTACTATATCAAGGGGCGCGCCAGCGCCGCGCTGGCAAAAAAAAGTACGAAGTACGATTTGTCGACGGCGCAACCCTATATACTTTGAAATTGGGTTTCTTAACCTTAAAAAAAATCTCGAGAGCATTTAAATCATTTCTATTGCGCGTATGCGCAATCTGTTGGTATCTACTTGAATATATTAACCTAATCTTTCATGATTAAAAAGATTAATCCAAAAATATTAAGTTATTAACTTAATATTGCAAGTTGAAAATTTGCTTGGTATATTTCTTTTCGTTCAGAGTTTCCACCCTCTCTCGATTTTTTTCGTCTCCTCCGGTCACGTGACTTCCGGTGAGTATTATATTAGATATTATATACACCAGTGGTTAAAGTGGTTCATCTACTTTACCGACATTCGTCTGCTACTCGGCGACACACGCGATTATATGCATATAATAATGCTATACGATTATATGCGCGATGCGATCAATGTCTAAAGCAATAGTAGCTTATTGTCTATCGAATAGATCAAGATTTCATGAAGTGCAATAGCAAGGAGGATATGCTTTGTAAAAAATGTGGAATCTCCCAAAAAAACTTTTTTCAAGAGTGAAAACCTTGGCAAGAAAAAGACTAATAAACGTAGTGAAATTTCTAAATATTAAAATGTCAAGTAAATGTTTTTTGCTATACGCATTAAGATATAAAATTAAAGTTAAAATTAGTTTTCCCAAAAAATGATATCTTAATGCGTTTAGCAAAAATTATTTGCTTGACATTTTAATATTTAGAAATTTCACTACGTTTATTAGTCTTTTTCTTGCCAAGGTTTTCACTCTTGAAAAAAGTTTTTTTGGGAGATTAGATACTAACGGCAGGTTATACTCGCTCCATGACGATTTTTACTATATTCATAGTAAAAATTGTTAGACTTATATTAAAATTTGTTACGTGTTTACTAGAAATTACTACATTATATAGTAAAAATTATTTTAAGAATTTCTCCGTGTGACAGAATTTGAGGTTATGAAGTTGATTATGATTTATATATATATATATATCAGAGACCAAAATCTATATATTTTTGTTTATCTGGTATTATTGAGTGATAAAATATCATTCGCTGCTATTATTTATTAATTTTGGTCAATTTATTATTAATATTATCTCATGAGTAAATGTGATTAATACATCAGATTTTGAAATTTAGTACATAACAGTACTGTTTGGGTAAGTGGTCAGCTCGACTCCCATTCCAGAGGTCCAGGTTCGATTCCCGTCGCCGCAGAAAAATTTCTTTCTTTCGTTTATTTCTTTCACTTAACAACATTAAATATCAATAATAATAACTAGACTTGGCGCAGTGCGCTGCGCGCACTGTAGTAGACTATAATTTCATTAACTTATTAAATGGAATATAAATGCTTGATTGATATTTTTAATATTTGTTTTCTATCACGGAAATATATCAAACTTTACAATATATGATTCATTTCGCGCTAATATAAATTTCAAAATTGCCGCGGTTTCGTCGCCAACTTCCTTTTAAAATTTTAAGGTTATGTCTCGAGAATAGAATAGTCTCGAGAGTAGAATGTCTCTAGAATATTATAAATACACAAATTATAATTTGATATGTATTATAGTATTATATTACATCAATTTTAGAAATCAAAAACAAATCAAAAAATTCTAACGATACTTTTGACGCATGCGCACTACATGAGCCAATCATATTGACGCATTCTTGGCTTCACTTCATCCGGTCCTGACTTTTTTATATAGGGATAATATTCGAATTAAAATTCGAATTAAGCTCGTAAAATTGGTCAGCAAAAAAAAAAATAAATTTAAAAAAATTTCATTTCATTGTAGAAATTACTATTTGAGATAGTAAAATTTAATACAAAGCAAGTATAACCGTCCGTTACTATATAATATAGTAATTTTTCCTGCATATGTAGTAAATTTTAATATCTAGTTTTCTCAGTGTATGCGGTGCTCAGGTAAAGCATTTCAACAAGCCCATAGGGTATAACGGATTTTTTAAATTTTACATAATTACGTACATGATGGTCTTGACGTATGTTTACGATAAAATAATAGCTTTACGTCTTACATTACTTGAATTTTCATCCGATATTATAAGCGTTACGTCGCTCTCGGGAGGTAAGCAACGAAAATGCCTCTGGAATATCGTCTTTTCCCTATAATGCATTAGCTGCATAAAAGCAGGACTTTCAGAGTTCCGTATAAAGGCAAAAGCATCAACAGAAATCACCTCTACAAAAATACAAAAAATTACAAGCAACGACAAAGAGCGTATAAAGATAGAAAATTCGAAAATGCATAAGTAGATCTCCATAATGACCTGCATCGGAGCAACTTTAAAACCAAATAAAAGGCTCGCTACTGCTAAAAGTTTCAGCTTGACTTGCTGCCAGTGCCAGATCTACTGTAAATTACATAATTCAGTCTCGTACTATATTAAAGGCGCGAAAAAAAGGAGCGGGACGAATGACGCGGTGGCGGGGGGAAGCGGAATAAAGGAGAGCGATCGCAGTTTCAGTTTCTCGAACTTCAAGTCGGCCCCTCAAGCCAGGCTCTCCGCGGTGGCGATTGCTCACGCCGCCGAGGCGCGATATAGCGGCTTTCGATCGCCCTTTAATTATCACAGCCGTGCGGCGGCGCACAGCCGACGACTTTGCAATTCAAATGGCAAATTCGCGGCTGCACCCTTGACTCGCGGTTATAGGTATCTTCGGCTGCAGTGTGTGGTTCCCCGCGCGCGTATACCTTCACCATATAGTTCTGCTATGCAGCTCATATATACATGCACTCGTATATCAGTAGAGCAGGCAGCTGTCTGCAAAGTTTTGCGCCGCTCGGGAATATGTCAGGCAAGACGTCGGTCCGGCCGCCTGCGTAAGTTTGCGCGTCTCGAGAGCGACAGGAAGAGGGAAAGAGAGAGAGAGAGAGAGAGAGAGAGAGGGGGGGGGGAGGAATGAGCCATATAGAAAATTGGTTTCGAGTGGCAGCCTGGCCTTTTTTAAACTGCGCGCTCCACGAGAGCAGACTTCAACGAGGCGGAGAAAAGGAGGAGCTCCTCTGAGTAATTGTTTTGGCGACGGCAAGTTTTCCGCGAGCTTTGGTCCTTTCCCGGGGAGTTTGAAATTTTTATGCGGCTTATGAAAATGTAGGCGACGATGATTACTTTTCCTTCTTCTGAAAGGCAGGCTCGACTGTATTAGTGATTTACGGGCGGAATGATAGAAGGAAATTACTAAAGAGAGTCTGGCCTGTATACTTTTTAGGCGCAGTTTTTGCGCTTGATTAACGAACGTTGTTTTTTTTCTTCGAGTTTTCGTCGTTTCGCTTCTACCTCGAAAGGTTTTAATATAATAGATAAATTCGACAGTGGTCGTATAGCCGTACGTTATTCAAATATGCATTTGGCTGTTTCGGAAAGTATGAACAGCGGGAAAAAGATTACAAAAATAACCGACTTTTAAGAGCTTTTATTTTATTGCGAGTATCGGGGGTGTAATATTCGGAAAGGTAAATAAATTGCAAGCAAACAAGTCTGTTCGACAAATATAATAATATACGATGCCGTAAAGAGCATTATTATTGATATTTATTGTTTATATCAATCGAATTTGAGTGCTGTATTTTTTGGGTTATCGGATACGTTTGTTTTATGATTTTCGTTTATAATTGAATCGAATATATAGTTGTAAATTAATATGAACGTTAAATCTTTACTGATATCTGAAATATTAACCATCGATAGAGGCATCAAGTGGCGCGGCAGCGCCACGAACGCAAGTTTGAGAAACAGACGAAGCCGCGGTGCCCGTGACACTATTTACTTCTATATTGGTGTTCGGATTTTTCATGATACAGAAAAAAATGCTTATTGTTACTGTTCGTAAGATTTTTTGGCTTATTAGTATGTTTTCTGAGCTAAACTATGATTTCCAACAAAAATATTACTGAAAAGGCTGCATATTTTTATAATATGTGAGTGTATAATCCACAAATTCTAAAATTACGTGTTTCTTCTTAAGCCCGAAATGTGAAAGGACCGTGAAGTTGGCCGCAAAGCTATATACAGATGAGAATTGCTTTGTCAAGAAAATATAATAATATATTACGATATTTTGAATTAAGGGGTTGTTTTTGTGTCTAGGTGTAAAAATCATTCGAGGAAGGTATCTAGAGGTACAGGGTGGCCGATAACGACGTCTAGGTAGTTAGTCCCGTGGTTTTTGGTGTCTAGATGTACAAATTATTCAAGGGCGGTGTCTAGATGTACAAGGTGGCTGATGACGAGATCTAGGTGGTGCGCTCCGTGGTTTTTGGTGTCTAGGTGTAGAAATAATTCGAGGGTGATGTATATTAGAACAATAAGTGATTTCATCTTAGTAATAAAAATGTTACAAAAAAGCTGTGGTCGAATGGTGCTAAAGATACTTATATTTTATTTTCACGACTTTGAATATGAAATACTCTAAACAATTTAAAAAAAAGGATTGAAATCTCTAAAAAAAATTAACTCTTAAAAAAGTAAAAGGTTAGGCGAGTTTGATATATTCCACAACAAAATTACAGATAGAAAATAACTGAGATCAATCAAACAAAGTCAAGTTTATTATATTTAATCATAATGAAGCAAAGAATAACTCTCAAGATAATTACTACGTCACTTGCCATGCCCGTTTCATTTTGTTTATTGGTAAACAACTAAATTTTCTTTTTATATATATTATAACGTCATACAAACACTATAAGTACAATGAAACGGGCATGGCAAGTGACGTAATATAATTATCTTGAGAGTTATTCTTTACGATTAAATATAATAAACTTGACTTTGTTTGATTGATCTCAGTTCTTTTCTATCTGTAATTTTGTTGCGGAATATATCAAACTCGCCTAAGCTTTTACTTTTTTAAGAGTTAATTTTTTTTAGAGATTTGATTTTCTTATGGAATCAGCGTAAAAAATACGAACCCAACGTAAAATAAAAGGTCTGCTTTATTAGCTCTACGGCGAAAACAATGACATGTACAATGCCAATTCGTTTCGAATCAAAGGGAGAGAAGTGTCAACGCAAAAAATACGTGCGGATAATAAATTATGGCAAAATAACAGCTACGATAAAATCACGCCGTACAAGGTATTTTTCAATACGATAAAATTGAAACGTAAAAAGCCAATTCTCCTTTTTGAGTCTCATTTATGATATCATTAACGTCGTGATATGATATCATTAAAGCTCGACAAACAGCACCGCCAGCGATCTGTCAACCGAAATTCGAGCCTCGCGTGTATTTGCCCCCGCTAAAAAAACGGCAAACACCTCTAACAGTCACGCCCAAACAACATTCCAGCTCACCCCTATGATCACCCGCTTCAAAGAGAAACAAAAAAAAGGACAACCCATATAATGATCGAACAAAAGCCCTCCGCGACAACAACACTGCGCGGCCAATATAGAAGGATATTACACTGACGCTGACGTAAATGCAGAATCATACTCACGTAGCGAAATGGTGCGAGACGAAAGCACAGAGGCCTTCTATTGATGCTGCTGCCGCTGTTGGGGTCGTCCTCTCTTTCTCCTAATAGAAGCGTCCCACTAATTTAGCACCAGCTCGCCTGCACTATTACTCGATCGATGATGCATGAGGATGCGTCGAGAGGCGGGCGCGACGACACGCACCAGCTTTCTCTCTCGCTCTTCCACGAGCTCTTATCTCGATTCACGCGAGCGCGGCGGCGCCTCCGGCTCGGTCCGACGACCGCGAAATCGTCGCTGCTCGGCTGCTCGATCCCATCGCTGGTGCGTCGACGAGGAGCTCACCCGCTGCTGCAGCCTCCGCCTCATTTTAGAACTTCTTCATCGCTACTTTTTGCCGCGACTCTCCTTACAGCCACTCCTCGCGCCGCTGATGACTCTGGCTCGGCTTTCGCGCGCTGTGTGTAAACTCCCAGTGACGCTGATAGCTTCTATTCCATGCTCTTTGCTCCGCCAGACTTTTTGCGGGAGTTTGCGAGACTGACTTCTGCCGGTTCTCCTGCTGGCGAGAATTAACGCGCTGCGCGCACTCTTGCTTACTTCTTCAGCAGTTTCTTCCCTCTACTTCTTGATCGACCTCGACGGACTCGGGGACGTTTGCTGCAGTACTCCGGACATCTTGCGCTGGTTATTTTTACGCGCTTTTTGAAATTCTACAATACAGTTGACGAGGAGCGATGCTCGCGCGAGTCTCACTTTGTTTGAACGGATAATTGTTTATGTATCACTCAGCTTACGGAATGTCAATGTGGTCTTAGCGTTGCGTAGGCGAAAATCTTCGACGGCTAACGATTGATACAGGAATCTAAGTACACGTTGTTACGCTTACTCCGTCATCCATCTAACATTACTCCCTACACAGAGAACAGTGAAATAATGCCCCACGTGTCGCGCGTTATTACTATATTCACGTACATAGGTCGTTTCGGCGTTTGCTAAACAGACTTTGGCATTTTATTTATCGAACTGCGTTTGTTTACACCCCTCTTTCGTTCACTCTCGATCCTCGAAACAATCTCCCGCTCGTCCACATGCAGTGCGTGCAGTTCTACATATACCATACACAGTGTAGCGAGGGCAAAGAAGAGATAAAGAAGGATAGGAGTAGTTCGAGTCAATCACTGACGAGGCGACTTGTTCTCCAGTCTCTGCGATATGCCTCTCTCATGAGCAACGGAAAACACACATGAGAGAAAGGGGGCGCGCGCACACCCTCGAGTATACAATATTCTATTACGGGAGAGACAAGCACCGGCGGCAGAGCGGCCGACTGTTCGCTGCTCGCAGCTGCTCGCACGTCGGTGAACGAACGACGACTGGCAAGCCGTCGCGCGCGCGCGAATCCCGTGACTCGATCCAGTAGGAGACGAACGAGTGCGCGCGCGGGGAAGGCACCCTATAGTGTACCACTGAGAGAGAGAGAGAGAGAGAGAGAGAGAGAGAGAGAGAGAGAGAGAGGGAGCCTCCCACCCGCGAACCTCTCGTGCGGTGGCTATATTGCTCTCTCTCTCTCTCTCTCTCTCTCTCTCTCTCTCTCTCTCTGTGCGCGATCGCGCCCACGGTGCTGCTGCAGCTGCACAAGAGCGAGAGTGAGAGAGAGAGAGAGAGAGAGAGAGAGAGAGAGAGAGAGAGAGAGAGAGGAGAGGACCGATAAAGAGGGAGAGCAAGTGTATACGAGAGGGGAGGCGAAAATCGCACGGCGTTTGAAAAAAAATACCGCCCTGCTTTTTCTCGATGTGTGTGTCTACTTTGCTCGGCGGGAAAAGCTGTGTTTGTTTTTGTTTCCGGAAAAGCTGCTGCTGGCGACCCTAGACACACCGCTGTTGTTGCGGCCACTGTGCGTCGCTCGTGGAAAAAGTTGGCAGTTCAAGAATTTTTCGCGTAGTTCAAAGGCTTGTTTGACGCGACGAATAAGCGCGTAGGGGGCTTCAATGCGCTGCAAGTTCTAATGGGACAGAGTCTCGTGCGCTGATCATTGGAAATCGCGTTTTTTTCCTCGATCGAGTTCACCCGTACTGAAACTGCAACAGTTGACGATGTGTCGAAGTCTGTTTGGCTTCTCGCGTAATTTTAGCGAGGGGAAGATTGCTCGGCGACTTTTTAATCCCCTGCAGAGTCTCCGCATGTCTCATTCAGTCAAGCATTAAAAGGTTAACGACCAATTTCCCAACTTTCCCCTGACGTCAAGAACGCGGTATTCTATACTTTAAATTGAAAGTCTTGTTACCTTTGCCGCGACGTAATGACTCTGTAATTTCCAATTTAAGATCATACGACGAGTTTAGCTGCAAAAAAGGCACGAATTTATAATCTAGTCGACCGTTCTGCCGAGGGTTTCGTGTTTGCCCATGCATTTCCAGTGTGTTAGCGTGCGCGATGCATCGAGGACGTTCAAAGCAGCTGCGCTGTAATTATTGATGCGGGGATTGCGTAGCATAAATAACCGTTGTGTACATACTTTTATTTTATTTAGCAAGTGTTTTTTATTGATTTACTTTGCTTGCATACCGAATATTCGATGAAAGCGAGCAAAAACTGTTCACTTTATCGTTAAATGAAGTCGATCTCTATATATTATAAAAAAACTATAGCTCATAATAGGGTTACTAATACAAAAAATAACGAATACGTTCAAAAAATCGTAAAATCTAATGTAAGCTTCGACTGCAATACTAAATCCACTTCTCAACTGACTGTACCCAGTGCTTGACACTACACTGACCTTACTACTTGGCACTCGAGTAAACCAGTGCTGTAAACTTTCCAATAATTTTTTTTGGTAGTTTTCATTAAAAGAGCTCACTGCTCATACAGTTATGCATGTATCGTATATAAGGTGACGAGCGGAGCAGCATTCGCTTGGCGCAAAAAATGCGCGTGGAACAGAGACACTGTATAGTTTCACAGCCCCGTACTCCGTCTGGGAGAGGGTGAGTGCTCTGTGGTGCACGGATAAATCGGCTGTTGACAGGGATGCGCGCACAAAATAAAATCATTCTCGACGAGCTGGCAGTGAGTGTCGGCTACAGGCCGTTCGATGCACTGTTTATTATTTACCAGTAAATACGCGAACGTGCAGAAGGGTGCCGGGAAAAGAGTGAGGGAGAGCGAAGCAGAAAGTGACGGGGAAAGGGAAAAGCACTGTAAACGCTGACTTGTTTATACGGCGGCTGCGGCGCTGAGGGCTGCTGCTGCTGCCGCACGTTGTTTACTCGAGAGTAGGAAGAGAGAGAGAGAGAGAGAGAGAGAGAGAGAGGAGAGAAGGAGAGAGAGAGAGAGACTTTGTTGCTGCTGGTATGGCCTATTTTTGCCGCACCAGACTTTGACACGTACTCTATTTTTTAATAGAATAAAAGTGCACTCGCGGAATTACACGTGTGCACGATATGTTTCTTTGGTATAGCTTTTCGAACTCCTCTGATTCATATTATGGGCCATCTAGTTTATTGGGAATTGTATTCGGGTGTTATTGAATAATTAATAGAAGAATTTTATGGTTCGTACGCGTCTGATCAGAGTATTATTCTTGTACTTGATTTTCATAATACGCATTGAGTATAATCCTATTCACGTACGTGTGTGACGCCGATCAGCAAATAATAAGAAATTATTCACAAAAGCTGTTAAGACTTCAATAAAAGATATGGCAATATCGTTACGTATGAGATGAAATATAAGAATGTACTGGAATCGAATCCTTACAGATATCACAGAATTCATTGATACAAATTTAATCGAAAAGTGTTGAACAGGGCCTTGAAAAAACGATAGCAGTATATAATAATAAGGATCAAAAGTATCGGCGGGATTAAAGCATCAAGCAAATATCGTAAAATAAATATCGCACATAACACAGATGAATGATAAAAAAAAAAATAAAAAATAAATAACAGCTCAGAGTCGGTTAAGTGCAATAGATGGATTTTCGTATTTAATGATCCCGAAGCGTACTTTTTTGTACACACTCTCGGCAAAACAAAGCATCAGCCCAGATGAGAGATAAAACACCTGCTGCAAATAGATTCAGCGAGAATAAAGCGCAATCCAATCGAGCGTATACTGATTGCGCAACCAGCGCAAAAACACGACCAACATCCTTCATGTGCGATTTCAACAGCTCTATAATGCGTATACCGGCCAGCCGTTATACACAGCACGCGCTGGCCGGAGCAGCGTATACACAGCGCTGCACTCGATGAAAAACGCGACCGAGCGAAGTCCTCGCATAAATGATTCAGCTAGATTCGTGTTTTATAAATGAAACTAGCATTGCGCGCGCGCGCGCGCGAGAGAGAGAGAGAGAGAGAGAGAGAGAGAGAGAGAGAGAGAGAGAGAGAGAGAGAGCTGTTATCGGTCTCGGCCTGTGCGCCACACGGCTACGGCAAAAAACTTCCGCAGCAGTATGCGCGCTGTGTATCCTCGTTCCGAATTGTAAATTCCGCGTTCGATCAGAGTCCGAAAAAGAGAGAAAGAGAAGAGGAGGGGGTATAAGAGCGTTTCGTTTACATATTTATTTGACGATGCATGGGGAAAAAGGGACAGACGCTTTAGGGCACGTGAGGGACGTATTTCTTCCTCCCCTCATTAAATTTTTTTCGCTTCCAGCTTCTGCAGAATTGATTCGGCGGCACTGAGATCTTTCTCGCTCTTGCTCTGTGTGTTTGTCGACAAATCGTGGGAAGCGTTCGTTAGGTGGATTTCCCTGCTGCATTTTTCACGTGGCCATCACTTGACCTTGAACTGGACTCGATTCTGTATACCACTGCTGTAGCTGTTTGAGGAGGAAAAAAGGGCAGGTGCGCGGGCAGCCACGCAATAACTATTCATGGGACTGCTGATGAATGCTTTTACCTGGGTCGAATTAATTCGGCTTTATGAACCATAAAAAGACTGTTCGGCCGTACGCTAGCTTATAGCTGCCTGCTTTTGTTCGTTAATGTATTAACTTTTATAGCGACTTACACGCGCGCTGTTATCCAATGTTCGGGATGTGTCCTTAATTGCTACACTCATATACGCGCCCCTTCAATAATTCCAGCGGGTCGTTTCGATTGTTCAGTAATGTTATACCGTAGAGGAGACGTTACACGGCTGTTTTACGAGAAAGAGAGAGCGATCTCGGCTGTATCAATAACCAATGCCTAATAATCTCAGGGCTATCTATGCAGCCATACTCGCTTCATCGATCGATAAATTTTTTGAGATAATTGCAGTCGAATCCGTGCGTAAAAGTAGCGCCAGGAGGAAGAGGTCTCCGTGGCGACGTCGTTGCGGGACAGCCGCAGTAGCTGCGGCCAGGATGCGCGCGAGAGCGACAGGGGCACTCGAGGCACTCAGTCACTCCTCTCGGCTGCGGTATTCCCTTACACGCTGCGTGTGACGAGTATGTGCTTTTGACAAAGAGCGCGCGGACGCATGCATTGAACAATGAACGCGGCTCCGCGCTTCCATATGTGCGCTATATAGCGGCAAATGCTTTTTTAAAATACCGCACTGCCGAGCTTCTATTTTTAATTCCTGCAATTGGAATTTCTCCTTATTGAAGGTTTGCTCTCTGAAAATCTCATTGTGATGAAGGCTTTTTTGCGTGCAGCTGGAATTCCCCACAAACATTCACCTAGCGTTTATGATACTTAGCTCTAATCGGGTCGAAAATTTAGCTTACTTCAGATTTTACGTCGAGTACCATCATTGTTATGTTACGGAATGTTTCTATAGTTCGGTGCGTGATTGATCGTTTAATTAAAACACTTGCAATATGATCACCATTTTGTTCTAGAGCTTCTCAGAATGTTTGAGAATATGATTGCGGTGGGTACTCGTTAGAGTTGACATCGTGTTCCTGTTAACGCTAGCCGGCCATCAATACAATATCGAGAGAGCAGGCTTGCACTGACCGGAATGCGTTTGATGCTTCTCGATGCAGTGTCGAAGAAGATGCTTAAATTGTCTTTCTGCACTTATATTATAGCTTCCACTGAGAGAGCCTTTCTTCATTTCAAAGATTTTCACGTCATTTCATTCGTTTATCATTCTTGTATCGTAAATTCAGCTCTACTTATTATACTGGTAACAAAATAGTTGCTAAACGGTTCAAATCAGTATTTAGCGACTGATGATGCAAAGCAAAGAAGTAAAGAAATAATTGTTTTGCACATCTTTAAACGTCTTTTTAGAGACATTTATATAATTTCAAAATGCGTAATTTACATGACAGAAACATGCAGTCGCAGGTCATTCATTTATGCGCCACAATAGAATTCTAGCTAGCACGAGGCAGTATAGAATTCAAAACCTCCTTTTCTCGGTAAAACGTGCATAAAAGAACTGTGCGCTCTCCATCGCGATAAAGAATCCACCTCAATCCTATTCGTTTGTCAGACTTCTTTTTTCGAAAGCTGATTTTCTTCTCTACTCGGGGAGATGAGCGCAAGAAACGCATCGCATGCGCGCGCTGCGATTTAAGCAAACAGCAAATGACGCTTTTATTTTTGTCTCTACTTTCGCCGATGGCTTTTCCCGCCTATATTGTCTCTCTTATACGCTTCTTGAGCGCCCGACCGCGCGAAATTCCGAGAGAAATCTTAAGTGGTCCAGGGGGAGGACATTAATTCGCCGTCTTAATGCCGTGCACTTAAGTCCGAGCGTAGACAATCGCTAATCTCGTCCTGAAATATACACCACTACTTTAATCCTAAAGCCTTATTTAAACTGCAAAACCGCATCTTTCCTTTTTCGCTCCTACACTCGCTCTGAGTAGTCTCTGTATCTCTCGGATACGTACGCCCGCAGGCCACATCGTTATAAAGAGAGCCATTTTCGGGTTCGTTGCGATGCGAGTTTGTCAAGAGCGATGCGGAATAAATAAAGAGCTTCGATTATACTTTTTTTGGCCGTTGATGCGGTGTAATCAGTCTTGTCGGACGAAGAATTTCAGATATTTTTTACTCTAACGGAGGCATCATGACCTAGTTTGATTATATTCATCGCCTGTATTAATTATAAAGTTGTGCATGTACTCTGAGTTATGCGGTTTCATTATGAAGTGACAGATTCATATTTGACTAATTTTAAATTTTAGTATACGAACGTTGATAAATTTATTTGCTCCAACTGGGCGTCCTTCGTGAAATATTCTGGACATTCATTTCGCATTTGAAGGTACACTTAATAGTTTAACAACGTCTGCCTTTGATGGCTGTCTAATAGATTCGATCTACGTGTTACTGGCCAGCATAGCTTGGTCCAGTGCCAACTGAAGATATTCAGCCAAGAGTATTTGCACCTACTTACGAATGCACTTTAGCGATGAAGCATCGGAAGACTCTACGGCCTAAAGGGCTTTTCCTGTGAATTTTGAATGTACGTGCATGGAAATGTAGGGTAAGTACGTGTACCGTAAAATCATACAGACTGATTCTATCCAATAGTGGCTATATTCTCTATAAGACTTACTAAGAGATTCTTCGTCAAAGCTCAAACTAATCTGTAGATTTGTGAACTAAGCTTCTAAAGTTTTATGAAACTTCGAACAAAAATATATTAAAGCTGATTATATATTTTAATCATCAGGATTCATGCTTGAAGTAGAATTGATCAATTTTTGTTTTATTTTCAAACATCAAGCCAAACTATGAAATATGTCGCGCGCTCAAATTGAGCGTCAAGATAAACGAAATTCATAAGGCGAGCTTACGTATAATAAGAGTCGAAGATCAAAGTATAAAATCTCAATCGAATATGCGTTCTGCATGATATAAAAGGTCCAGGTGATCGATCGCGTCTGTATTACTCGATCAATTCCATCTATTCGTAATCCGTTAGCGATCATCGTCCCCTTCGCAACGCAGATATTCAGGTCACCACTGCTATCCCCCTCTGACAATACTGGAATTCGAAAACACATAGGCTTTAGTCGCATGAAAAATACATTAACTTGTCCATACCGCCTTATGTTACTTAATTTATGTATGTTTTGCTGTGTAAATACCATCGTTCACAATTTTAATAAGGGTATGATCGCTTGTTTACTAACAACAAGAAAACTTTGTTTTTCCAATTCCTACTCATTCAGCCACCTCTTTTTGAAAACAAATTATTCAAGCATGAATTTCAATATTTTGTAAAATCCACAATTATAAAATATTTCTATCAATGCTGGCAGCTCATTCATAATTAATATGTTGCACTCTTTGTTACGAGTATATGAAATACGAAATTTCATGCAGTAACATACTTTAAAATATGACGTCGTACTTGGTACTGTTAATTAAGGCAGCGTATTCAAAGATCTCCATTTGTGAAAAATAACACCGACATTTTTCGCACAGTATGTTTGTTCTCTAGCGAGTGAATGGAATGCTAAAAAAGATGACTGCCTTAAAAGAAATAAAAGTAAAAATCTAAATGTAATCAACCCGACTTTCGACGAATGAATGCGCACCTGGCACCAGCGTAAGACTTCCTTAATCTAGAGTCGAACCTGCTCGAAAATAGGAATGAAGAGGGAAATCCTTTTGACAGTCGCCAACGTCTTTTTTTAGCGCATATAGAAACGCTCTTTTATACAGAATTCTCCATTTTTGAGAGAATCTAGTCTGTATACTCTTGAATAAACATATTGAACGTGTTTTAATTTATAACTATAGTTTAGAATATTAAAAAAATTTGAAGAAACTTAATATTCTTACATACAATCACACCTTTAAGTAAGTTATGAACTATTTTGTGCTATTTAATATGTTTATTGTTTCAATATAAGTACAAATGTGTAGTCTATCAGAACATTGATTTATACTATATTTTGTTCAATTTATACTTACATTTGAATACTTTTTATGCTTAAAGTTAATAGTAATCGAAAAACGAATTGCAAAGAAAAATCAATATAACGTAGTACGGTAAGGAAGGTAACTGAAGTCGCAAAGGGTGGCAAGTTCTGTTCTATCGTTTTATCTACAGAACACCAGTCGCCAGTAATACTGGTTCTACTTTATCCACCATCGGACTTATCTCAACACGATAACATTCGTTCTATCTTTTAATATATTGCGCTTTAACGTTATTTTGATATAAAATAAAATAAAATGAAAAAGAAAACTTTATTCAGACGATGATACAATTGAAAAATGAATAAAGTTATGAGATAATTATACACAGCAGCGTATAGTCAAACTGTACTTCTTATTTTGTTGGTGAGATGGAGTTGTGTATAGTTCTATTCGTGAAAACTCTTTCTTCATCATATTTAAAATAAAAGAGGAATATAAATATAAAATTTAAATAGTCTTTAGATATAACTTTACGCGTCTCGTAATTTTCTGTAAAGTCGCAATTTACACATCCTCAGAGATCCATTCAATGTCAATGTCAACCTCCCTCCGCTTGAGGTACAGCACATACTCCCTGTGACAATCAACTCTTTTGTACTAGTTTTGAAAACTAAATTACAGAAGTAACATAATCACGATAAAACAGCAACATTCAGAATTATCTACACAGACACATTGCGTCTGCTACTTTAAACAAAAAAGTGGTTTGAATATAAGATACTGTTACGAAAGTAAGCGCAATGTGCTTATACTTTTCTGTCCAAGTTTTGCCAAAAGTAGGGTTTTTTTCGTAAACAATTTTAAAAGTTACAAGAAGATTGTGTAACTGCCGGAAAATGGGTTTCCGAAGGTCGGGAACTTTCCTTCTCAGTGCATTCAATTCGACTTTTTATTCAGCACGAAATAAGCCATGAAATGTTACTACGTCATTCATGTGCAAAGTTACATCTACGCTAATCGATTTCACAATGTATACTCTCAGAGTATACAAATAAAATGATGTGCCATTACTGAGAATGTCGCTTAAATGCGATTTTGCGTTCAAAAACTATAGTAAAAGGATTTTAGAAATCATGAGAGCCTCAAGATCGAATCGCGCATTCTCTCGTAAAATACTGTGTTTGAGATCGCGAAAGTCATAACTTTGGATATGGCACTCGTAAAAGTACGCCTTTGGTATAATAAGTACCTATGTGTCAAAGGAAAGCTTTAAATTTCTCTGTTAAGCGGAACACGTAGCCGCTTACTGCCTTTTAAACCGGGATTTCAGCATGAAAATTGACGAAATTTTTTTCATTCAATTCGGTTATTCTATTATTAACCAGAACATACGTTTGAATTGACATTTTTACGCGCCATCGCGTACACGCGTAGCCCGTAGGCATAAGTTCTTATGACGCGTGTCGCTACTGCGAAATATACGCGAGCAATAAAGTTGAATCTGTCTTTGGTAAAGAAAAAATACACGAAAAAGTAACGAAAAGAGCAATAAGTAGCGCGTGCTTTCCTCGAAAGACGAAATAAGAAAAACAGGGAGCTGGAAAAAAGTGCCAGACATAAATTACTTAATTTACGGTCCCAAAGGAAAATCTCCGGAGTCTGCGGCAGCGTGCGGGCGTATACGTAGAGCGCCGGCCGCGTTCGCGGCTTAAAAGAGCTATTGTTTTTCATTAAGAAGCCGGAAGACCAGCAACGCGCGCCGTCCTTGCAACCCGCGCACCGCCCGAAAGCGGCAGCTCTTGGCTTCTTGAACTTCGCTCCAGGTAGTTTATCTTTAGGAGTCTCTAGCTAAGGCGGCGGTGGCGGTAGCGCGGCTGTTGCTCGCTGCTGGCGCATACGCAAATATATACACAACGAAGTCGAAGTCGCGCGCAAGACTCGAGGTTGAAGGAGAGCTTTCGTTAGGGCTATATGTTTCGGGTTGCAGTACATGCGAGCTGACTCGCGGAACATCGCGCGCGAAATCAAGGGGGCAGTCAGGCTTGCTGTGTACGTATGCCAGTCTCGTGATTCCCTCGAGCTGCTTATACTTGCGGGCTGTTGCTCTCACTGCCTCCGACGACGCCGCCGCCGTGTACTCGTGTGCTCTATCCTTCCAGAGCTTCTCCAGTTACCCACAGCCACTGCAGACACAACGTGGGGCTGCTCTCTGCGCGTCTAATACTGCCTCGTACGAACACGCCGCGGCACGTCAGACGTGCATCGCTATACGAGGAAGTGGCAGTGCTGATAAGGGTATATCGAGAAAAGAATATAACGCGTAAGAGCAGGGGAGATACTCGGCGAGAGTATGCTGCTGGCAGGTACGTGGAAGGGTCATTTCAAGTACCGTCGATACCGCGTATTACGTAATAGACATCTGCGATTGAGTATTATTGAGTAATATTATATCGGTGTGTATATCTCTCATCCATGTCATATCGGAGCGGATTTGAATGATAGTTGCTTTATACGCGAGCAGCGACATTTACAGCAACGTGCAAAGCTATTCGATGATTTTAATTTTCCGAGAGCGTATAAAAAAAATTCTCGGAATCCTCAGGAGGTGATAAACTAGCGACTTTGGAGGAACGGAAAATGCAGTAAGCAGATGAGACACTAAAAGAATTTTGGTAATAAGAAGTTTCAGAAGACGAAATAAAGAAAGTTTCGTTAATGGTATTACTGGGCGCACGTCTGCAGAAGTAGTTCTGCGACACTATAGCTACCGCTACAGGCTACTTAGATAAAGAGTTTCAAACGCGTTTCGGTGATTTAAAATTTTTCATTTCCATTTCAGTCTGCGATGCAATTGCGCAAATAAGCAACATATCTGAAATTACCTACACTTTTATTTATCAAATAATATTCATGAAAAGAATATCAAGGATCAATAACAAAAATTAAACGATAAAGAAGATACATTTGCGCCACATGAATGGCATACAAAGAGCATATGATATGTGTGAAGGATCGAGAGGCTCTTCATCTCTAGACCTGCGCATTTTGCACTATCGCACCCTCGATCAGCTTTGAAAAGAAAATCCACGCTTGCACGACAGACGGCTGTGGCTAGGGTCAACTGAACTTCAAAGAGGAGAAAGAGCGCATATCCTGTTACATCTTTTATAAAGTGGAATGATTCACTTCAGGAGAGCACTAGATTTTTCTTTAAAAATCTGCTAAGTACGTTTTAAGCAGAGTTAAAATTTTACTTCGCGTTAATAAAACCGCTACGGAAAGCTTTTAACCCGTTGAAATGTTAAATTTCAACCATACATAAAAAATTCACGCATTCCTGGTAGCAACGTTGCCGAGAAAGAACCTAAAGGCTACCGAGATTTTTTAAATCTACCTAGTTTTCAGATTTGAATCTAGATACAAACCCCGATAAATCAGACATGATTTCTGGAGGAAATATCGGTAGAATTTTTTTCCCACAATGAATAGTTCATATTACCTTACTTTTTGCGCCAATGATACTGCTCTACATTAACATTATTTGAAAATTTTTAGAAATTGATGTATACCCTATTAACTTATCAAGAATGTTTTTCAAAGGGTAAACATCATTTTTAAGGCGCCTATTAAGAGTGTCAACCTAACCCTACATATGCATACACTCATATATGAAAGTATGTACAAGCATGATGTACTGACTGACTCTGTGTTGTTCAAGTGCAATTACTGTGTAAAAAGTGTCATCAATGTGCTCAAAGTCACCAATGATGAGGTTTGTACAGATATTTCCATAACATCAGTATGCGAGCCAGTCACCTTCAACCACCAAATCTCTTAAAATCATGCTAAATCCATGATATTGAAGTTTGATATCTGTTCTTTTGCGTAGAGACTAGTTAAATTATTTAGAAACAGACTGCCGTCTCAGTTTTTACTTAACTGTCTTAGTTCGGCTTTTCACCCTGAACCCTATGGCTTTAAAGTCGAAAAATACAGGTGGGTCTATATATGAAAGTTGAATTCATATCAGCTAGAATAAATTCAACTCAATATATTGTTTCAGCATGCCAATACAAATTAAGTTGCACAATTTCAGCCCTCTAGGTATGATAGTTTTCAAATGAGAGTGAAAATAAAATTGTGAAACAAATAATCGGAATGAATTAAAATTTGATTTGGCTCTAATTTAGGGTTTCAGCGTAGAAATCACGCATATTTCTCGACAAATTCTAGTTTCATATCTACCAAGTCGCTAGGGAACGGGCCAGAACTTATCGGCCATTTGCTACCAGGGATATTATAGTAGGATTCGTTTAACATCATTCAGTTCTCAGAGAAGAATCCTTGATCTTGTTATGTGCAAAAAACTTGAGATATCGAAAGGTCTTTCTCTGTATAAATCGAATCCTTCGGAATACTCCACAGATAAACAACGAATTAATTAGGTAGAGCAGCTGCTCGAAGAAGATAAGGTCCTAAAAGTACATCTGGGAGGTGTAGATATCGAGGTAGCAGCCAGAGAAAAATATAATAAAATTTTTTTATTAAAACACGATAATACACGGAAAGCTAAGAAGATGGAGAGAAGAACGTCAGCATGCATAAAGTAAAAGATGGCAGATAAAAGGAAAGTGGAAAAATAGAACTATAAAAGATGGAGTGAGAGAGGGGGATGGGGAGGGGGAGAGTGAGAGAGAATCCCGTGATGCGCGGCACTAGTCTCTTCGCGAGCAAGAGCTTTTGACTTATGAAATTACGTAGGACCTAGAAAGCTACCACTGGATAGGGTAGCCGCTCTCTCTCTCTCTCTCTCTCTCTCTCTCTCTCTCTCTCTCTCTCTCTCTCTCTCTCTTTTCTTTCTCCGTTCTCGGGCTCCAGCTCCTTCTCTGTCTTGCTCCTTATCCTTAGCCCAAGAGACTTTTCGTTGACGCGGTAGGAAGAAGGTCTTGAGAAACGCGCGGTTTCTACGTCTTGTCGCTCGTCGACCTGGATTTCAAGCTCTCGGATTTATGCTGCGCATTAAAATACGCCGGATTTCCACGCTGAAATGCACAAGCCCACGTGAAAATCTATTTTCTTTCTCTCCTCCCGGCGGCGGCGCGCTCCTCGCACGCATGAGGGCTTTCATATTCAATTAAAAAGCCGACTAATTCTGTGTTTTCGCGGTAGAAAAATTTATGTCGGATGGAGGCGCGGATAAAAAAATGTCACGACTGCGAGATATTTTCGAGTGACTCATTGGGTTTTGCATAATTGACTTCGTTTCATTTCCCATTCTTTTTCACGCTATACTTGCGCGCGTGCTGTGGATGAATATTAGTTGAAATTCTCTTTCAACAACGCGTGTCACATTGTTTGAGATCAATAGCAACCCACTAAAAGTTTTTTTTTAACTAAAACAGCTGTAGTTTAATTACAGTTTTAAAAATTTGAAAAATATTTTGTAAAATTGGTTTATGCCTTTTCGACGTCAGAATTTCGAATGCGAGCACACCCTATCATCGATAAAGCAATTCTCGCATATAGAACGTGCGTCCGATAATGGATGGAAACCGAATTTAGCAATAGCTCTCTGCGCGGCGCGAGTATCCTTGTACTTTTTTTTATTTTCGCTACCCATATTATAATGGAATTATATTATCAATCTCGTTGCCCCAGAAAACGTTATTCGATGAAAGAAACCTGTATATGAATATGGATTTTATTTTTAAAGCGATCATGCAATAAATTTAATAATAATAAATCGAAACGCACGTATGCGCAAACTTGATTGATTATTATTAAAAAATAAATGCGTCACGCATCGATCGCATCATTTTCACAGTTTCAATTAGCCTGCCATTATCATGCTCATGAATATTCACTCGCCTAGTACAAACTATTGAGTCGCATATTTAGCAGGGGGTGCACATTTTTTCAAAGGGGGGGGGGGTCATTCATGAATTTTAAAGGCTGACTTGGAAATACATCGGTCTGGATGTTCTTTTGCAAAAATTCAAATACGCGTTTTCCATTAAACATTGTATGCATTACGAATTTTTTCACCCCGGCAAAGTTTAGTGTAACGACCAAAACGTTTTTATCAAGTCATTGCATTTTTTTTCATGACTATGCATGACGATGATAAGCAGCGCTAAAGCTCGAGCGCAATGCGGTGTTCGTATTTTCACTACTGCATGGAAAGCGTGAATGAAATTTCACGCATATAAAACTTTTCATTCGTAATAAGCCGAATAGAATACGTTCTGCAACATGAAATAATTGGAACTGTCAAAGTATAGATCGGACTATTCGTGGAAGATGGAATTATTCAAATTTTCACCGGAATCGATCCTTCTGGTAACAATGTGCGCCGTGTTTGTATCAAAATTCATCAATAGTCTTGAGTACGCAAGTTGTTACGTCATTTGCCTCGGTGGAACTTTTGTACTCCAATACATGAGTATACGTCCCTGCTGCTACTGCAGTCCATCGCACATTATTGCTGTCGAGAGAAACGACGACAACTGACGTGTCGCCGCACTGTTCGGATTACAATGAAGCTATACTGTTTGCTCCCTCTCTTGCTAGCTTTCTCCGGGAGAAAATCTTATGCTAGTAGCATATCTCGACGATATAAAGAGATGCGATTCCGATGTCCAATCTCTTTATGCCGATGAGAGATAGGCACTTGCGCCGGCGGGCAACTCATTAGCCGACTATTATGCAGGAAGCTATTATCGTACACATCCAGCCGACGGGTGTGGGCATATGCGTGTGTTAGAGCCAACGGGGTGAAGCTCAGCCCGGGCAGCGACACAACGGAACGGCCAGCGCATTCTGGAAAGCCGTAATTCGAGGATTATGCCCGCTCATATATTACGCCCAAGGAATGACGACCGAATGGTGTGATGCCTCGTGCGGCAGCCTCGATTGTAATCAGCAACGCCGACGCGCTAGGTAGATCCCTGCTGTGTGTATGTGCGCATGTAGCACACGTATATCTCTTCTAGGGACGAAGCTGCTCTCCGGTATTTCCCGGAATTCTGTGTGTGGCCTCTCGCGCGATGTCCTCGCTTTCGCTGCGCAAAATTAGATGGAATAGGCTAAAGGTTTCGCCTCGAACTCATATTGGTCGAACTGCAAAGCTAATTAATCATTCACTTACCGTGATGAACCCTACACGCCCTGGTTTCAAAATCCATGTAGGCAAGTACGAGATAATGCAGAAATAAATTCATCCTGAAATAATCCGCGTTCCTGACACGTCACGACGTATGCTATGTTTATACAACATATCTAAGGCAAGTCATAACTCAATGAGCGTTCATATATAGCCGTAAAGTCAACGACACAGAAGTGACCCTTGCGGTCATACACAGGTCAGTCGTTATACTGAAGAAGATCTGCAAGGCGAGAGATCCAATGACTACTATAATTGGCGACGTCCACGCGAAACTTGACCCGCAGCTCGACAGTGCACTGCGAAAAGCCATCGTCCTCTGAAAGCGCAATATCATCTCTCGGTAAAGTTTATCTCGAAGAAGACCCAGCTGAACTCAAATAGAAGCTATTCTTTCTCGACTGCGTTGCTTATTGCTTCGGGAGATCTATTGAAATTCAAAGTCGAAACGAAACATCAATAGTGTGACATAAGCCAGTTACGATATAAATTATATGTTGAAGAATTTCGAAACTCTTTGCGCGCTGTATTTGGTCAAATAAGAGCTTGATATCGTGGTATTTCTGCAATGTACTGTTTCAAAACTGCAACGTACGCTCTCTGTTTTCCTCTCTTAAAAAAATGATGGCCTTTGTTGTGAAGCATTTAATACGTGATTCTGATTGGTTGCTGGTTGGTTGCCTAGGCAACGAGATCAGAGCCGCGCTTTAAATTCATAACCCTCAAAACAGTTATAACTCATAACCCTGGTAGAAATGTTTAAGGTGTTTAAAATGAAATGTGGAAACCTTGATAACAGATAAAATATATGTAATATAACTAGCAAGAAATTTTAGTAAAAATTAATCATTACCAAGAGTGTGTAGTATTATCCCTAACCCTATTTGAAGTAGTAATAAAGTGTGTGAATATTATTTAGCTTTTTTTTTGAAATGACAGTGAGAAGTTCAATTAAAAGAATAAAGAGTTTGAAGATATACTGTGTCTCTGTGCCCAAAGTCGCCCCGGTGAGGTTTGAGAGGTGAATTTAAAGAAAAGTTCAGTATCCGAGTCAGTAAGTTTAAGTCTATCATTATACAATGCTCTTTGAATTGTAAAAAGGCTACTAGACAACTAAAATATGACACTGCCACTTCCTATGTTACTTAGAAATATGTAACCTAGATGATTCTGATTTTTAAACTGTTTTCGTTCATATTTTCACATCCAGGCTCATGCGAATTTTTTAATTGAGCAGGTCAAATTTTACTTATATCCAGTTACGCAGAAACTACCATCTCTATCACATTGTATTTCTGATTTCCAGTGTATTTTTACATGAAAAAAGTGATAAGTATTTTAGCTTTTTTGTCAAGGCATTAATTAGAATTTTGACTGTTAACAGTTGTGAGAGATTTTGAGACCGATACCTGTTACTCCATTTTTGCATTTTTTCTCATTCGAAAACTAACAGGTCTAGAAAGCTCATATTTTGCATGTAGATTTCTTTTGTTATTGTGGAAAGATATTTAAAGTTGAATCAACGTTAACTGAAATACTTTTGTGTTCGACTACAACACTGATGTGAATGCAAACTCATGCTATACGACTAAATAATTATCATGGGTGTTGTAGTCGAACACAAAAGTATTTCAGTTAACGTTGATTCAACTTTAAATATCTTTCCACAATCACAAAAGAAATCTACATGCAAAATATGAGCTTTCTAGACCTGTTAGTTTTCGAATGAGAAAAAATGCAAAAATGGAGTAACAGGTATCGGTCTCAAAATCTCTCACAACTGTTAACAGTCAAAATTCTAATTAATGCCTTGACAAAAAAGCTAAAATACTTATCACTTTTTTCATGTAAAAATACACTGGAAATCAGAAATACAATGTGCTAGAGATGGTAGTTTCTGTGTAACTGTCTACAAGAAAAATTTGATACGCTAAATTAAAAAATTCATATGGGCCTCGATGTGAAAATATGAATGAAAACAGTTAAATCATAATCATGTAGGTTACATGTTTTCTAGGTTGCATAGTAAGTATCTGTGTAAAATTTCAGTTGTATAGCTTTTTTATAATGCAAATAAATGGCATTGTAACGATAGACAAACCCACTGACACCTATACTGAACTTTTCTTCAAATTCACTATTCGAACCAATGATGACGACATTGGGCATTATTAATATATTTATTAAAAAATAGTTTTGAGGGATTTATTAAGATGTTACATGCTTATAAAATATTAGCAGACATTAGTGTGCAGCACAACACTTATAATAGATTTTCTACCAGTGTTATTAGACAGAGATAGAATCAAGAGCGTGCGAAGCGCGCCTTCATTCCTAGTATTGAAAAAAAGAAGGTATGGTATATCAGTAGGGCAATTACGGGAATCTTTATTTCTCGTGCGCATCATTTGACTCGCGGAACTCTCCACATGTATACGGATTTGTCGTAAGCCCTCCGCGTAATACAATATAATCCAGGCTGATTAACTTCGCCAAAATTGGAAGCTATTGTTTGGCGTCAATGAATCACTTGTCCTGTACATACCTATACACATATACGCACACGCATTTAATACTGGCCGCTCGTGAGAGGCATAAAATGAGAAGATCACGTTTCGCGCGTTCGAAATCTTGATTGGCCGAATAAAGCGTTTAGGTTGAGATAATTGATCGAGTTTACTCTGCTTGTTATGCCTAGTTATGATAGCGAGTGCAATCGTTACTGCAACTAGTTTTTCCGACTTCATTTATTTTGCGCTATTCTCAGAACTGTACAATTTTTAATGATCGAAAGAGAAGAGAAGAAGAAAGAGAAGCGAAAGCAATTAAAAAGTCTAAGTGACGATAGTGACTTTTTCGTTTCGATGCGTACAATGACTTCTGCATTTTTTTGCGATCCTTTCTTAAATAACTTCCAAACGACTTTAATGTGCCGATGGAAAGCTCGTTCGTGTTTCCATTTCCATTTGCATGAAGCCGACACAATTACCGCGGTAACAGTAGTGAACGTACAGCATTTCAAGACCAAATCCATTAGCTTATTATATGCCGAGAGCGCGCGCGCGCGCGACGCCAGCTCTGTACGGAATACCGAATGTTATACGACACTACCGTCGCACCGGCTGAGACCGACAAATTACGTAGTAAAAGTAAAGCTTGCCTTTTCAACCGAGTGGTACGGTGTGTGTCTCCCCAGCTCGACTATCCTTTCCCCTCTACTCTCATCTCCTTCTTCGCTCTCGTCCCTCGAACGCCATAGCTATATAGTATTTCCGTAGATATATATACGGCAGACTTCCGTTCACGTACCACGCTTCTTTCTGCTTGTCTAGGGCGGGTGAAATTTTTCGCCCTTTTTTGCAGCTGTGTGCCACTCGCGTCCTCTGATACCACGTACATGGCTGTCTGCATTGTGTACGATGAGGAAGTAAATTAAGTGAACAAAGGTGAATTTAGAAGTATGGTGGAAAAAAGGGATGTACTTTATTCATGATTATATTAGCGGTAGGTTTAATTCTAAAAAAATTTCAATGTTCGCTGCGTCGGCCCTGTCAACAGCGGTAAAAATGAAGATAAACTCTAGAGAATAAAAGAATGACGAACCAATAAATTGCGAAGGTAAAAGATAAATAAATCGTCAGGCTTTTTATGATCCATTGAGTGCTACTATCAAATCACCACTGAATTTATATCCGTGGAGTCTCTTTCTCAATCTCTTACTATATGGGTATCATACTTACTGTCGCTCGTATTCCTCCCTCGATTTCTATCTACCTCGTTCCATTCTCGGCATTTTTTTCCGTCGCAATCACTCTCCCCCCCGCCCATCCTTCCTTTTCGTCTATTTTTTTGCTTCTCTTCGTCTTTCGTTCTCTCTCTTTTGTTGCTTCTCTTCTTTCCCTCCTAAGCACGCTCAGACGCTTTAGCCGCGCCGCGTCTGTTCCTGCTTTTTCTTCCAAGAGGGGGGGGGGGGGGGCAGTCTCGTATCTTCGTCAACGAATTTTGGAAATTATCATCGCGGTCACGTCTGGAAACGTTTTTCGCCATCCGCCGGGGCAGCCATGCTTTTTGCTGCTCCTCTTGCCGGCACAGCGGTCGCGCGTAATTAAATAAAAGGTCAGTCGAAAGAGAAGTGCCCGAGAGCAAAAAAAAAAAAAAACAGGAAAGAAGCTGCGCTCGAGAAGAAGACTGCGCGCTGCGCAGCATTGTGGAAAGGTGTGTTCCGGTCAAGCTTTTCTTCGTGCCAACTTCTCCTCCCCCGTCTCTGTACGTTTTTTAGCCGAGACGCGTTGATATATAAACGTCCGGGGATCCTCCTCTCGTTCTCACTTTTGTTTTTCCTCGCCGTTTAGCCCGCGAGTTCTGTCTTTTATATAGCAATTCGCTCACTCATACACAGCCCTGAGGTCAACAGACTTGCTTGACTCTTTTTTGACTCTTCCATGGGCGAAAGCGTGCGCGCGAGCGCTGCTGCAGCCGTACGCCGCGGGCCACGAGAATTTCGTACCTATACAAAGTAGCGACGTCTCCCCTGGCGCTCTTCCTCATTCGGCATTGTTTTGTTCTCTACTACTCCTTTTCCCTTTTTCTTCAGACGCTCGGCTTTCTTCAACACGCGTTTGCACAAGAACACGCCGAGAATGAAGTGCGGGACCTTTGTCCAACTTTTTCGCTAATTTAGTATTATAATCATTCGTTTCTTAATTGGGACTTTTAAACTTTTTCGGAACGCGCTTTAAGCGAAATTAATTTCTTTTTATCCGATTATTCGCCGACTGAGCATTGGAAGGCCACTCATTCTGTATCAATTCAACGCTAATATAATAGAGACTTTATGCCGTTTTGTTGAGTGAGATGAAAGTTTGAATTTTCGTGCTCGAATAACTGGGACTGAATAAATGATATTTCTTCGTTTTGTTAAAATAAACTTGAATATTTAAATCAAGCTTTATAATAAAATCACAGTAAACATGACCTTACAAAAGTAATGCAATGCTGAAAGCTGAAGTAAGCGCTGTCAGAGATCTAAGTACTTTGAAAGACAATCAGAAGTTATGCAACCCTGCGTTCAAAGATATATTTACCTACACCACACCACATGAGCTAGTGTATAGCAACCAAATGCTAAGTCTGCGAAAGCCACTTAACTTTAGGCGCACACCTGCACACTGCACTAACAACAGGAGAAGAGTGTAGCTGTGAATAGTGAAGGAAAAAATGTAAAGGAGAGCGTTTATTTATTTAACTCCAGAGTTACAAAACAATTGCATTCGATACAGAGTTGATATTATTTGCATAATAACACACTATAACGACGCAATCCTGCAGAGGAAAACAATATTTCCTGTTCGCGGGTCCGGATTAACAATACTAAAAATACATGAGTACTGGGTAGTTATTGCTGTTTCTTCAGCAATAACACCCAGTCATACAACATACCATACAATCTCCATTCATGCTGAAGGATAACATGAAACCATGTCGGACTTCCAGACACAGTTCATACCACCCTTCTCATTCATACAAACGTAGGTCGGGTTACAAGAATCCTTAGACTCTCTTCGTCCCAACTCTGATGAGAATATATATTATTTTCTAATAAAAAAAATTTAACAGTGACATATAATCCTTTTAATATTAATATATAAAAATTTTGTTAACATTTTCTTAATTATTAGTAAGTGATTCTATTATTTGGTCTTTTATACGGGTAATGCTACGACGACATTAAAGATCTCATTAAATAAGATTATATTGCACAACTTTTAGATTCTTTGTTTTTGTATTGTAAAGAAAGAACTTAACATTTAAAATATTATATTCTATCATTTGTATAATGGCACTTTTCATATTTCGCACTATTTCACCAGTTCCGCACTAACATTTGTCTTGCTGTCATAAATCTATCCGTTGTTGCATTTTTTCTCTTATGTACGACATTTTCTCTGTTGAGTTGAGCCTAGCCGGGCACGTAAGTCCAACCGCACAGGTAACTCTATAGTGTGGAAACATTTCTTTGTGCTGATTAGATGAGTCACATTTACTGTAAAAATTATTTCATCTATTATTACTATGTCCTTATTCGGTGACTGTAATTTGAGAGAAGACACTGAGTTTGTAAACATCTGTTTCCCTCTTATTCCTCTATCAAAGTAAACAAAGGCTTTGTTTGATCCTAGATAGTTAATGTCGCCATAAGTCATTCTATGGCTGGCTTATTCCGTGATTTTCTGTCCAGGTGCGGCAGTCGCTTCTCTATTTCTTGCTTTGTTGCTATTTTCTGAGAAGACCGTTTCAATTGGTTTATATTTTTGAATATTAGGATTTTTTATGTTTTCCAAGTCATTACATGTTCCTTTAATAAATTTAATGAATTTGATATTAGCCTTATTGTTTTTCGTTTTGAGCATCCAGGTATTTATAATATCGTTTGTTATATCGTCTAAACTATCAATACTATTTGGATATGTATTATTAATTTTGTTGTAATTGTAGGTGGAGATACGACGATGTTTGCGTTTGATCTGAACTATTATTTTTGAGATTGATAATTCTAATAGGAGAGAATTTCTATAAAGATCATTCATCAATTAACTTTACTAAATGATCAAAACGTACAGTTTTCAATAAGTATATAACTTTAATAAACCCTTGCACAAATTAGTAAAGATAATCAGTTACACGAGATTTTTTTGTAACTTAAAGTATGCTTACCCAGATACGATATGAGTGAGTGAGATATATACGGTGATAGAGGAAAAAGGACGATAAAAGCAAATGTCTTTTGGTAATCGATATTCACTGTTATCGGTGAAAAAGGACGTTCGGCGTGTTACGTTGTAAAATACTTGCTCTGAAAGTGAACTATCTTCAGTTTTGTTGAAAAATTGTCGAATGCGCTTCCACCATATTGGAGTCCCTCGTCATCCAATATCAGCTTTCTGTACCTCTACTCTACTTTCTAAATTCAGTTTTGCCCCTTAAGGGAAAAACAATCAATCTACGTCATAGACAAGACAGACTTCAGTTCTGGAGATATTGAGCGCGGTGTTTCATGGGCATGCGGCCTAGTTCCGCCATCAGGAAATCATATAAAATTTGACATCGCAGGCTCAGCCATTTTGTGTATTCTTTTAATTAAAAATGGCTGTCCATCACGTTCATAATTGTAAAATCGAATTCATGAATGACAAATACTGAACATTTAAAAACAACCCAGTAAAAACGGGCTTCCCAATGAACTTTTTTTTTATTCTACGGAAAAGATTTTTATACTTCGGTAATCTTTATGAGATATTTACTATACCTGTTCTAATCTCATGCTTTAATAGAGGTGACTTCATGATCAAAGGAATCGACCGTATCAGCTAATGCGTTTCTTACCTATTCTTATCATTTACTCCATATCCTGCTCTTCCTACTATACTCGATACAGCTATACGCTATATCCTTAACTTTCACCTAATAACACCGTATAACCCATTCGTTCCCGTTTCATATAGTAGCCTTTATCCCGGCATTTCGTTCGACGTCTCTTTCTCTTTCCCCCTCATTCCGGCGGCTCCTTCTCGCCCATCTACTCTTTCTCCCGCGTACGACCCCATCACATATACGCGCTCTGAAGAACAAAAGAGGCGCATAAATCGGCATGCTCTGACCTCCACTGTAGACCCGTACTAGGTAGTCTATATACAATCTCGGTCGTTTCTGCGCTTGGTCCTCGCGCGTGTACCTGTGTTATTTTATACATAGCTCGTATTCCGCGAACGACGAATCACCTTACGCAATTTTACTAGGCCTTGGTTAGACGCATCAGATTTCTTTAAAACTTTCAAATATGATAAGTTTGGCGGTTTTACTGCAATAAATCATTATTCCCAATGCAAAATTTAGCTATATTCTATAACTTGTCAGGGTGAAAGAGCCAGACAGAGCAAAGCATCGGTGTCTAATTTAAAAACCTCTGCGCATTCGTTAAAGCACGTCAGTGCTCCGTAATGACCCGCGTTAAGTGTTCTCGTCTGTGGTAATCCAAAGTTCACTCGAAACGGTGCGTTGCGCTGCGCTGGTTGCACTTGCAGTACTTCAATTAGAAACTCACAACTACGCAAGTTTTTACTCGTTTTTTTATTATACGTTCAACGTTTTGATAATATATTTGTTCGTTCTTTGAAGTCGATAATTATAGTCATGATTTAATTTATATGTTGTATAACTCTCATAAATAAGTTTGCACATGATCATAATAGTATGTAATCACATGATTAAAACTATGATGGCTGAAAACGGCCTTTTAGCATACAACTTTTTACTATAATAATACGATGAATAAGAGATTTAATTTTGTTATTTAACTTCTTAATTTAAGTACCATCAAATTCAGCTACCCCTACATACTTAGATTAAGCTATGTGGATCCCATAGTACTTTACTTGCTCGAAGTAGTTCCTTTTTATTGCTTTACTTTACCCTCGTTCTAATGATTTTTAGACATACTAGTTTATCTCATTCATAATTTTTTCTTAATCTTTGCTTTCAGAGGAACTGTATGAGGCGGCAAACCTACCTTGCACTGTAGCTTGCACTGCTCCGGCGACTGTCAGTAGCGAATATGTGTTCTTCGAGACATTGGGTAAAGTTCCAATTCCGGTAAGTCGCTTTTGCTATTTATATCATTGAGATTGCCGTCATGTGGATGTACCAGCAGGTCCGTATCCACACTCACTTCCGTTTTTTCGCTCCGTCTGCAGTGCCGTTCATTCCTACTTTCGATCGATTTGCTTAAGTTTATACGTGTAAATACGTTAAATGTCTAGACTACTTCTAAATTATTAGATGTTCAGGAGTAATCAGGGCGTAACAACGCCCAGCACTCTGGAACACTGTATAGCTCGTGAATTTGGAAAGTTATAAAGCAATTCGTAAGACGTAGAGAATCTCTTAAAAAAAATTTGGCGATACTCCAAAAACACTGCCTCGTCGGCGTCGATTGCCTTGCCGTGAATTACTTAAGGTGGGGTTCTGGTGTTTTCACTTTTTTCCCCCGTTTAGATCTAGTCAGCTAAGATTTTACCTCATTATGTATATACAAAAATATGATTTTATGTAAATTTTCAGCCCAATTTATCTAATATTTAGTTGGATAATGCAGATGAAGCAGAATTTTTTATTATAAATTAGCTATATTGCTAAGGTATCCTGCGCAACCCATTTGCATCTCATGATTCCAGAAAATTTGAGTGTAATCTTTAAGCCGATGTGAAAGAATTATAGTGATTAGATTTTCAAATAAATTTTTTTATTTTTATAAATAAATATGTCATTTGAATGCATAAAATTAATAATAAAGTGAGTTAAATTACAATAAATTTTGATGTACCTGGATTTGCCATTAATATCATATGGGCTATAATAAAAATGTAATCACTATGATTTGCTGCTAAAATAACAAAGAATTCACCGTAGTTTGCTGGAATCATGAAATGGAAATGCATTGCGCAGGATGCATTTTGTACATTTCAAAACTTAAAGCTGAGAAAATGAGGTTTTTGTAAAAAAGTACTGTTATTCATAATATTTTATAAATAAACTATTTCACTGTACATAAATCTTTACAAAATGATGTCATAATCATCCGTACTTTGGTTTTTAATGTTAACATTAAAAACCAAAGTACAAAAGAAAATAAGAAGATATAAATGTCAATATTAATATCTTCTTATTTTATATTTACATAACCTCACTAAGCATCAGTCTGATCTCAGTCATCAGATAATTATAATCTCAAATCCTGTAATCCTGTAAAACTATATAAAATTATTAATTCTCTTTATTAATATTTATACTTTTATCATAAAATTTATATACAATTTTAGAACTCACTTAGAAACATCCGGCACCATATGTAACACCTTCTGATTGTACTTTTAATGACTCTTGGCGTTTACTGCTATATTTTTTTTAAATTCTTGCAGCTTTAGACTCTGGTTCATGTTTCTTGTCACTTGAGAGTTTCCTTTTTTTATCCTTCTGAGTGTAATTTTTTCTGCGTGACTTGTCATCTTACTGTTTGTAATTGATGCAAGTATCTCAGCACTTCTTTGACGACCCAGGTTGTACTCAGAAACTGCATGAGCTGCAGCAATTTCTACTCTAGTTTTTGATGAAGAATTATTTTTGGAGCACTTTCTCCACAGCACTGAATGTATAGCCTCGTTGGCATTTTGAGTAAGTCCTTGGGTGCACCGAGCTAATAATTCTTCATTTGACAATCTTTCATATATTGGTAGAATATTTTCTACAACAACCTGATTCAAAAACACTTGCATACTTGTATGACTATGCGGCTTTTTTTCTGCTACAGCACGCTTGTAAAAGCACCAAGACTGCTTTCCTTGAGGACACATTGAATGATTGTGCTTTTTATCTGTGGAACTACAATGATATAAAGTAGCCATAATTTCTCCCGTACATTGTTTTTATTGCGAACAATAGCATTCCTATAATATCCAGCAAGCATGCCAATCACTTTGTTGGTCAGCGCTCCAGCTGACTTTCCACCAAGTGTTATCCCCTTTGCTTTAGCACTTTTTACTATTTCTCTTAAAGCTATAGACAAGCGTTTAGCCACATGATTGATGCACTCTTCTTTCGCTAATGGATCCGAATAAATATTAAGTGAGGATAAATGATTGATTGTCTTAGCGTCACCATCAGATAGCATTGTCATATATCTCATTTCACAATCACTCACAGATCTTCGCCATAAAATTTCAGCTATGGCTAACTCCATGGAGCCGGAAGAGCCATCATAATTTTTATTACAATTGCCCGAAGTTTTGTGTGATTTGTACCAAATATCAAACTCTGGAGAGTCAGATCCTAAATCTTTTTCAGTAATCATGCACATGTGGCAATATTTACTAAGCACTTCATAGTCGACAACAAGACCAGTCATCACATCAATAACGCAACCAAATCCATAAAGAGAGGTGAACCCACGCTTATGCCAAGATCCATCGTACGAAGAAAGAATGTCAATCACTTTTTCAGATAATAAATCTGGATTCAAACTTTTATGAACTTGATGCACAATTTTTCTGATCTTTGAAAGAACTTCTCTTTTTAGCTGTATAGCTTGACTTTTCACTGTTTCCATGTGACGGTAAAAGGACAAAGTGGATATGCAGTGCATATTTACAGAAGCACAAACATCCTGAAGAGTAGCGATTCCTAATCCTGCTTTTGTAAAAGACTGCACTACGATATCATTGATCAAGAAAGAAGAGTTGTTCTTATTAGGATCTGTACGTGAGCATGAAAATGTATCCACACATACATCACCACAAACTTTGCAAATCAATAATAAATTCACAGCAAAACCATTTCGTTGTCCTAATTCAAAATTCACTGAATTTGTTTTACAAAATTCACATGTCATCTTGTCAGCTATAACTTTAAAAACATTTATGTTAATAAACATGTTTTCTTCCTCATCAACAACATCACTTGAACTTTTTAACATATCAGTAAACGCCAAATTTCTTGTTGTTGCTGACTCTTGCAGTTTAGCTTGCATAGCATTTACTGTATTGTTAGAAACACTTCTAGTGCAAGGTTTTTCACCGAGAGAATTATGATTTGGAACACTAGTTTCTGTTGCATTTTTATTTTGATCAGTCTTGTTTACATTTGCTCGAGCTTTTATTAGGATAGCTGCACTCGTAGCACTTTTACGATTTTTTTGGCTTCGGTTTACGCCACTTTGAATGTATAGCATCCATTGTTGTAATTTATAAATTAATAAATTATAAATTATGCAACTACAACTTTAGCATATTCATATATTTTGTTTACATGTATGGTATATAAGTATGTAACATAGACTCGCACAGCAGAAAAATTTGTACCGTATAAACGTTTGTGCCGCCATCTATCGCAGGGTTCACAGACTGGGCCGATTGGATAAAATGATACTTACGTTTGCGTTTTGCATTCAAACTACCTATTCGTCGTTTAAAAATCAATATTAAAATTAAATATGTAGCAATTTATGCACTAGAATGCACACATTTATAATTTTATTAAAAAATCGAAAAACGTATTATTTTTTTTAAACTTCTATAGCTTGCTATTCATGTATATAAAATTTTTTGGTCGTAAAACACCAGAATTCCACCTTAACGTATGCACATCATTCAGCCAAATCATAGAATAATAAATCATTTTATTTTCATATGCCGATTTTTCCCAGCGAAAAGAATATGATCAACTGTTTTCACAGTAACGGCCCATAAATATACGCATAACGAGGCAGTTCCCTATTCAAGCTGCACTCATTTCACGTCCATCATTCGCAGCTCTATACCAGCCGCTAAAACGGAACCATGAAATAATCGGCCATCCCCTCGGTTGCAGCAAGATCGCTTTCGTGGCTTTAAAACTCCCATCAAAATCCCTGATTATTTCCCGCCGAATGAAAATGCCGGGGCGTTTCAATGTTCGCGCTGTATGCGGCGGGGGTGTACCATACTAGCCGTTAGCCATCAGGTGAGCTTTTAACGCAGCGAATTCCCGCGAGAGCCATAAACCACGTAACAGGGAGTGTTACCCGAACATAAAACTGCCCCCCCCCTGCGCGAGCGTTGTGTAAGCTCCTCGAAAAGTGAAAGCTCAGCAAAAGCCTAGTTCAAGAGTTATACCGCCGTGGCGCTGAGGTTACATGGCCAGGCCAGAGGTGGGGAGGAAGACCTCGATAAACAGCTGCTCTTCAGCGAATATTTCGCTCGCGGTCGAGTTCCCATGCAGTTGCTCTTCCGGCACTTTGCTCCGGACGGCTGGAATAGGGTTACGGGACGGAATTTTATTTTACACTGCGATGACTGCGAAGCACCGACGCTTCGTGCCTGCCGTAGCACTGATGGCCAAATGTTTCGCGGATTCGTCGACGCGGTGACTGTATACCGTCGACTTGACACGATTTTTTAGGCAGCAAACTGTTAAAGTAGTATTTTACGAAAACTTGGAATAATTTTACATCTACCAGACTCATTTCTACCAGGGTAAAACTTATAGAAACTATTTTCTGAGTTTGGTTCAAATATTTTATAGCGCGTTTCATAATTAATTGCAGAGTTATAGATTACGCCATTAATGAATATGAAATTATTTCGCTATTAGATTGAATAATAATATGCCTTACAATCGCACGGTACGACACGTTATATCTATATTAAGTCGAGTTGCAACGACTAGAAATCATCTAATGACCTACTAACTCAAATACGAACGATTAAAAACGCATTAGTGGGGCAAGTGTAAACGTGTTTTTTTATCTACGACCAATCTTTTCATTGCATTGTACTTTCTCGGTTATTACTCTACTTTTCATAAAACAATCCCAGAGCAAAAGAGACAATACATTATCTGTTACTGTTAATTTTTAATAACTTGCTTTAATATACGTTCTGCAATGAGTGTAAAATACAAATTCAAACGAAAAAACTAGGTCTTTTCGAAATCTTGTATTTCTGTGGACTTACACACTGAATTGTGTAAGAGCGTACAGTATCTTTGACCTACATGCACGCAACATCAGAGGAGCAGCCACGTGAGATTTATGACTGCATTCTGAGGATCTGCACAAGCTCGAGATCAAGGATACGTAAGAGAAGCACGAAGTTCTCGTTAGAGGGATGAGAAAACTGAAAGGGAAAGATGGAGAATAGACGAGGTAGGGCACAAAAGAGATTGACGAGACAATAGAAGAAAGCTAAAATATGGAGGAGAAGCATTTGAGAAATAATTGAGAGCCGAATTATCACAGGTGTTACACAGACGCAGTGAAGTAAATATTAATAACTATGTCTCAATTATTGAATTTCTGCATGCAAAAATAATGTATAAAGTCATAGCTTTGCGTATTTTCATTTATTCAAACATACTAGATCATGAGAGTTTTAAAATTTTACAAATATTTATTTTCAGTTAAACGGTATCAAAAGCTGTGTCTGTGAAAGCAGGTTCGCTTTTTGAAATCGATAAACTAGTTAAGCTGTTAAGCTTTTGCTTTGAGTAGTACAACGCTGTATTTAACAGCGCGAGCATCAAATCTGTTCGTTTATGTGCACCAAAATGTACTTCGCTAATTGATTGGAGCATAAATTTTTTAATTATAAAACGAAAATATAACCTATAATCAAGAACTACAATTAGCATTTAGTAAGAGCTATTGAAACAGTTCATTCAATTAAAAATAAAATCATCTATAAATATTATTTTGTAAGATCAATAATCTTAATTCTATTGTGTAAACATAATTTTCTAGGAAATTGTACACTAGTAGAGAATATTACGTAAAACTTGTATAATTGCTCAACTATTTAGGTACTCTGAAGCAACATAGCGGGTAAGCAGGATTACTGAACAATAAATATCGAGCTAACTCTGAACAAAGTGCGCATGTTAAGCAACCAATACCGCTTTTGATGCTTTTCATTCATGAAGAGGCAGTCAAGTGAAGTGACTTTATACCGCCATGTAATTGTGTACTTCTTTAACTATATCGTATTACAATTGGGAGCTTTTGTTGCCTTTTTGCATAAAACAAACTATCAATATAATTTACTTGAATAAATTGACAGACCGCTTGATAACCGCTCTGGGATTATTTTCCATTGGCGACTCCATAAGAAAATAGTATAGCAAAAACAAATGAAAAATGCCAGCTTGAAATTAAAACTGAAAAGAAAACGTTAGAATGCTAACAACGGTAAAACGAACCTCGAAGGAAAAAACACAAAAATATAAAAAAGTGATCGGATTTAAAAGAGAAACAAGCGAAAAAATTCCGCTCACGGCCATATGCGAAAAGCACGGTGCGCATGTATAGAGATAAGGTCCCAGAGAAAGAGCGAGAGCGTCAGGAACACAGCGTAACTGCCTCGTGTTCTAGTGACCCGGAATAAAGAGCGCGAGCTACAAAGGAGAAGCAGATAAACGCGTGTCGACAGAGGGTGGGAAAATAAAAGCGAAGCTTCATTTTGCAAAGAAAAAAAAAACGAGCTCTCCAGTATCTGATTCCATTGCAGCGAGAAGAAAAAGACAAGCATCTGTGCGGTTTCATAAGCCGACACTTGGGGAGCCGCGAATATATCGCCGCAAATATGCACAGTTTGATGCTCCAGTGGCGCGCACGAATTATGTGAGCGTAAAGCGTGATGCATCGCGATTGCGTAGTAATATGCGCAGAAAAGTTCGCGGATTCGCGGGCTGGCGATATTTCGCGGTATGCGGCTGTACCACATGATGGCGAAACAAGCTTTCGGAGTATGCGAAGCTTATATAAGCCAGCACTCAGGCGAGCTGGTGTAATGAGAATTCCTCGCGTTGACGTGTCGATCAGTTGGATGTTACGCTCGCGAATTGTTGGGATTACGAATTCATATTCACGACGAGACAATTGAATTGATGGATTATACAATATCGTGCTTCGGTCTGCAATTGAATAGAGATTGTTCATGCAATATCGTATACGTGTGCTGGGTATACACTTGCTTATGCTTCTTGAATCTTTTGTTACAAAAAAAGGTGATATTGGAAAAATTGGTACAAATTGATAATAATTTTTAGGTGAGTTTCAAAATTCTGAAGGCCACAAAATTTGTATACATTTTATGCAAGGAGAAAGTGACGCAAACAGAAAGTGTTCGGGAATTTTTCGGAAGTGTAGCAACAGAAGAAGGATGGGGCCGTAAATTTTGAGTATCCAACTTTTTAATAAGATTCCGTTGCATCGCCAACTAGTGTGCGCACTCAATATTTCTTTTATATTCTTATTAAGACGTTTAAAAAATAATTTTTTCCGCGAGCCAATATTAAATAAAAGCCCGTGTGTATAAACATTTTTATAGTTCTCAAGAGCGAAGACACTTTCCGCATTATTTTTTACGATGCCACTCGGTGGAGTATAAAAATGAAAACGGAAGAGAAACAAAAGAGATAAAAAGAGCCAAGATAAAGCTATATATGCAAACAGTATGAAAGAAAAAAATCGACGGAAAAATATTTAATTAAAATAGAAGTGCTGCAGTATAAGTAGCTTTGCGCTGTCGATATTGCATTCCGTTTCTGCGTTCACTAATTAGAATGCCGATTTCGGGGCTTCAATATTTTTACTGTTTTCTTGGTTATCAAGCTTACAATGGTCTAGTTTTCATTTCATGATAATAAATTATTAATTCGCAATTAACCTCCGTTTTCTCCTAAAACCGCATACTGTCTGAGTAGAAATAAAAAATGATGATAGATAAAATCAAAGGTCTAGACAAAACCCATGGGAAATTCCCGAAAGAGAATCCAACTTATAAAATATTAATTTCCATATGGATGTATGAAAAGGATCTAGAATAATGGCTCAAAGTAAATCCGGAAGCCCCCTGTTATGGCGTAAAAAATTCATATGCAAAATAGAAAGAAATTTTGGTCCCGCACTTTTATTACGTAAATCGCAGATCGAGCAAGCTTAATATAGGTCAAAAAATTATGGAAAAATAATATTAAGAAAGTAAAGTAGACTTGTAATGCCAGAGAGATACAATGAGAAATTGCGCTATCCGTATCAGATGCTATTCCAAGAAGCAAACGAAAGGATGAATAAATTAAAATCACAATGCGATGCAAGATGAAGCAGGCGTCTCGCGTAGATGCATACTTATCAGACCAGAATGAGATTCGTGCCGCGTTATGTGTGGTAGCCCGCGGCGGCTGGTACAAGATGAGCCGAGAGTCGAGCTCGCGCGAGATATGTCACTGCACACTTTGTTTCGCCAGCATTTCAATTTAACAGCCGTAAAGCAGTTTCGGGAACGAGCTTTATCGTGAAACTCTTTCGCGCGCGCGCGATTCGCCGAGCAAAGAAGCGAAAGGAAAAAAAAACGATGTGGAAGAAATCGGAGAACGAGCGCGGTTCTCTCGCGTGGCTGCACAGGCGAAGGTATAAAACGACTGAAAATAAAGAAAAGGAAAAAGACAAATAGGAGAAGGGCGAGAACAGGCGCGTGAACCGAGCAAAGGGTCGTGATAGAGAGAAAAGAGAAAAGTAAAGATATCGCATCTCGTGCCGACTCGTGACACGGTACCGTCCCGGTGCTGATTACTACCTGATACCCACGCCACTGACTTCTTCGCCTTTTCTCACACATATTTTTTGTACCTTTTTCACGGCAGATTCTTTTATAACTTCTTTTATCTTCTCGCTAATTGCTGCTTTAGCTTATTGTGCACGTACCTGCGCGTTTATAGGCGAGCAATCTTCTTATCCATCTTGGTTGATCCTCAACGCATTTAATGTGACATGTTGATGTATTTTGAGAAAACAGTAAAGAGAGAGATGTAGGAAAATATTTTGCAAATAACATTACTTTAGAGCATCATGAAAGTTCCCGCGCTGTCAATGCAATTGCAACATAAACGATGCAGCCTGAAATGCATTTTGAAAAAAAAACATGGTCGAATAAAATAAATAAGTTCATTAAATTACTCGTGGGTATAATAGTGGGTAAATAAAACCATTTGCAGTATTCACATTTTTTTATGTTAGTACCATTTATTGAATATTTTTTCCTTAACTTCCTGTAATCAATTATGAAGTCTTTCGACGCATGGTGAATTCACTTAAATACGTATATTTGTAGCTTCAAACTTCACGTTCTTCATCGTATTTCACAATGTTAATTTTTTTGTTAATTTTTCACAAACGCTACATAGAAATAGAATCATTAATAGTACCTACATCATATCACGTGATAATAAAAACAATGTACAGTTTAGGATGATTACAATGGCGTTAAAATAATTGTTTATTGTACATTTTAATGAAGTCGATATTTTTAAAAGATGATTTTCCTTATATAATTTTGGCTTTTCTTTTTAGTGCATTCTCGGCATTAAATAAGCGATGTGGCATACATTTTGTGTTTGACATTTGCAAAGAGAAAGTAGTATTTTAGTAAGACAAATTTGAATAGTCATTACGATGTATCTTTCAATTTAAAATATAATATTAAAAACTTTTAATAAATGCATACAAGATATTGATGCTTTAGTATGCTTATAATCATCAGTATTATATTATTTTATAATCTAACTGAAATGATATTAAGTATTAACTAAACTAAAAGTAAGGCATTAAAATAAAATAGCTGTTGATTTATCAGTTCTACATTAATAGTAAAACACTATTTTGTAATAAATAAAATTATATTATCAAATATTATTCTCATTATGCAGGATGCCATGTAATGTAATACCAAATTCTCTCTGTGCTTGTGACCATATGCTTATTTATAACACATATATACCCTTACTTTATCGATTCATTTAGCTTTCATATTTACACAGAAACAATAATACACTCTTTGCCGTTATTATTTTCTGTTATCATTAATGTTATCATTAATTGAGGTATATACCTTAAAGTGAATTAAACACCGATTAATTGTCACTTTTGTATATTTTCTCTGTCTTCTCCTTTACTTTATAAAGAAAAATGTATTACTCACCGATAAATTTATATCCTAATAATATTCACGAATGAATTCTATCGATATCTTTGAATCATATTCATTAAGTGAGTAAAGAAGGTTTTTTAACCTACAGTGTGTTGATATACTGTACTCACTTGAACAAATTATTACAATATAAGCAATCGATAAAATCAGCCATCAATTACATCAAACATAAGTATGCATTTGAGTTTACGTTTAGTTTTATCCCAAAGTATCTTTAACAGACATATGTCTTCTGATTAATTAAAAATACTCAAATTATATCGCAAAATAATTTAGATCCAAAGAAAAACTTAACCTCCAAGCAACTATCGTCCCAATCACGATACCCCGTCGCATATCAAAAACGAGTTGCGGTAAATTTTATGAAAAAGCACTTTGCGACAACGGTGCATACCAGGCTCAACCGCGTCTAATTACTTTGGCGATCAAATTTAGCCAGTATCGCCACTATATGCTTTTAATTGGGAGAGAGAAAGAGAAAATTGTTTCACGCTGAAACTGGACGCACACGCGGTCGCGTCACTGACCATGATCGAGAAAAAATCGAGTTTTTCAAAAGAGCTTTAACGTAGCTAGTATTCACAAGTTTGAGCTAGGTCGCTTGTAGCTGCTGAGTTTTTTGCTTGCTCTCATCTATTTCAGCCTTTTCGTCCGATCGCAAATGCGGCGAGTCCAGTAGTCTGATGATTGCACGATAAAAAGAAATTACTGTACATACGTTCTATACTTTTGATGGATTTTTATTGGAATAAATAATATCGTTTATATAATTTTCAATTTTACGTACGATTTGTGGAATGAGAAACTTGCAATTTTTCAAGCATCAGATTTTACTGAAACATTTTCAAGATGAATTTTTAAAAAATTTCTTCTGACGAGTCAAATTTAAAATTTAAAGGGAGTGAACATTTCATAACTCTGCGCGGTCAATAAAACTGAAAAGTTTCATAACTGTGTTATAGCTTCTTACCATATACTAAAGATTAAAACATTAATTCAGTTGTAACAGCTTGTCAGATGCATTTCGACGTTCAATTTTGTCTGTTATGCGTATTTAACTTTAAATGATACGAGACATTTATATTTGGCACTTGCATAAATATTTTAAAAATTCATCTGTTTCAATCTCGTATATAGATGTATGATAAAGAATATTTTATTTCATTTAACTCGCACACTGATTTGAAAAGTAGTTAAAATGCGACACATTGCCTATTCGGATTAATCTCAATTTCAACGATCAGTCATGAAATTTAATACCACTTGTAAAGAAATGAGCTAATAAATATAATTATTTGAAATCACAAATATATGTGAATACAAATTTCCAATATTTCACAAATCAATTTTTAATGACGTATGATGTGAGTAGTTCAAATAATGATGGCAAACGATCGTGTTCTTCTTTTTCCTTTATAGCGTATGCTTCAGATATTTATTAACGTGATTAATTATATGATGCTTATCACGGAATTTTAAATGTACAAGCGACATATTGTGAATTCAGTATAATCAGTCGAGAGAACAGATGCATATTTGCCAATCGCGAAACTGTCAAATAAGTGTGAATTGTGATTGAATGATCAATAAAAGAACAGAAATGGAATAAATCGATGACGAATGAAAAACGTCCTCTCGAGTGTTCGATACGCTATCCTCGTCAAACAAAACGTTTAGTCGGTACAAGATTACAATCAAAGCATTTTCAATAGTCATGGAGTTAATACATATCGATAGATTTGACAGTTAAGATATATGTATGTATATATATATATGTCTTGACGTCCATTAAAAAAATTACGTATTCACAGTCACATTCATTAAAATTATCAACATATGTACAATATATAGAAAATATCATTTCTACCTCGAATACTTGCTTGAATGCAACGAATGCCAGGACTATACCATAATCTTCTTAATCTACACGAGACATACCAACACAACGACATACTTTTAACTTGAACCGAGAAATCTGATCATATCGCCCCTAACGCTCTAATGTGTTCATTACTCGGAAATAAAAAGTATCGACAAAACAGACTATACACGACCGAAGAAAGTAAGCATGGACATATATAAAAAACCGTATAACCCTTATACTTCATTCGAGGATAGTACCTTTAGAATATTCATTCTGCTGAAAACTCGTGATTTCGACCCTCGAGCTTTCGGTATAGCCCGCAAGAGTGCGAGAAAATGAAGAAACAACGCGCGCGCGTGTCGACGTATATATATGTACACGCGTCGGTTCCGCGAACAATTTCACTTCCTGAATTCTCCGCACGTGTGCGCCTACTGAAGCGCGGACGCGGCGTCGAGGTGAAACCGAGATACACAGATAACCAATATATGCGGCAGCTCCACGACAAACCTTCACTCGCAGTGTTCTTTTTTACTTTTTTATGCTTTATTTCTCATCACAGCAGTAGCGAATACGGGCTTCGGAAAGATCCTATATCGCTTCGGGAGAATACTCATAAGCTGCTGGCGCTGCTGCTGCTGCGGTGCTGTCGCCGACGACGGCTGGAGCCATCTTGGCATGAAGAACTGCGGCGAAAAGTCGAGGGCCGCAAGTCGAAGGTCGCAGACGAGCCGCTCACGTGGGATAGAGGCTCGTGAAGCTGGGTATCCTCCAGCTGACGGCCGCCAGCAGAGAGACGAGAAAGTTGCTCGCCAAAATTGCCGGACTCAGGTTCCGTCGGTCGCCCCCGTGCATCGCCGCGGGCTTCTCCTCCTCTGCAAAACGAAATTACAAACTCAGCTCGTCGCAGAGGCTTCGAGTGTCGGGGAACATGCTCGGGGTTGGGGGCGAGGGGAAAGGTGTACTATATAAGAGTAGCCGACTGGTGGTCGAACGTTGGCATCGTCATACCGAGAGAAAAGTCCGCGGTCCTGCGCCCGACGACAGCCGGTACCTCCGTGTGGATGATATTTTCGGGACGTATGCTGGGCTTTACCAAGTGCGGCATATGTGAAGGATCGAGGGAACTTCGCTCGGACGTACGTATCATTTCGCGGCGGGATAACTTTTTGCGCGTAATTTATCCGGTCTTGAGCGAATTGGCTCGCTTCCGCTATTTCTAATTTCGACGAATCGATAAAAAGCTTAAATATTTCCAGGATATCCGCCAGTCGGAAAGCTTTTGGCGCGCGTCGATACGTATCTCGCATTACAAGGCAAAATTAGCAGCTCCATTGAGCAACGCATTTGCATTGTTCCCCTGAAGAACGAAAAAGCGCAGATAGCTCTCCATTTCACCGGGGGAAAAGCCTCAGCTGTCAACGAGGCGAGCACATACCTGCCCATTAGGCAGTACAAGCAAATTCGACACGAACAAAGTAGGTTGTTAAAAATTGCAGAGAGTACACGCGAGCACGAAAAATAGCATCGAGGTAGGGCCAGCGACGAAAACGTAAAACAGCAGAGACAGCGAGAGCGAGATCCAGATAATGTACATCAGCGAGTTCCATTTTCAGCCGAGAACCGCATGCAGCGACGGCCCGCTTTGACCAATGAGGTTTACACGCACTACTCCCGGAGTCCAGTCACGAGCATTGCTCCCGTGGTAGCTTTTTTTATTTCTAGTTTTTCCTTTCTCCAGCGACCCACACGTAGCGCTCGGTATGCCTTATATATTACAGGGTCGATAATGTCAACGGAGGCGCACCAGCGTGCAGCAGCGCGCGAGCTTTTAATTGGATTTTCCGATTTCATGAGCACGGAACTCAGCAGCGGGGATTTAATTCAGCGTACTTTTTACGTATAAGCTCGCGCTGGGCGTATACTTTCTTACCGTGTGAGCCCCTTTTTAGTTCTCCGACGTATTAGGGCGTCATAGTTCGTTACTCGCCGTACACGATCCGCTGGTTGTAACGCTAATCAAGCCGGAGGTTTTTCTCCAAGGTAAACAAGCTCGCGCGTGGAAATGTTTATTTAGGTCACCTGTATAACCGGTGATATTTTTACTTCGGCTACTTCGTATTAAATATTAATTCTACTTTGTTTGTCGCGATGACAAGCGGGATCGAGGATCCGTTGGGCTTTGTTATGAGTTATAAAATGAAAAATCGGTTTCACCCCACTGTTGCAGATATTATAATATCGATATCTGTCCGCACGGATGTCAAAACATTAGACTTTAAATATTAATTATTAGCAATTTCGGTAATTCGATCGTGCTATATCGACAGTTTTGGAAATTAAATGCGTGCTGAATGCTGTCCATCTATTACATGAATATATCGGTAATTTTGATAATTATTTCGAAATGAACATAATTTTGCCCTTTACGAATATACTAATTAACATCGTATTGGACATTTCAAAATTTTGCTCGACTAATTAGTTTCCACGTATAGCAGTATCACAATTTGCTGCTAATGAAGACCGTGTTCATATACTTGCGTAAAGCATTGTCAAGCCGAGTCGTTTAACTTTTGTCATTTTCCTAATAAGAAAGAGGCGGAAAATTAATGGGCACACCATTGCGCGGTCAGGTCAATATATCCCCTTGGCTTCTCGGAAGGCACACGCGTATAGGTGTACACAGAAAGCATCAATAACGAAATTAAACATTCACCTTCGAGCACGTGCACCATGACGTAGGCCTCCTTGGCATTGCTGGGTGCGCACGTGTAATTGCCCCCGTGACTGAGCTGCGTCTTCTCGACCTCGAGTACCGAGCCGGCCTTGGTCAGCTCGACCCTGACGCCAGGCTCGGAGTCGTAATTAATCATGCGTGCGTTGCGATACCAGAACACGTAGAGCGGCGCCTCCGTAGCCGACATCAGCTGGCACTCGAGGCGCAAATTTGATCCCTGCTTAACGTGAAGATCCGGGGCTCCAGGTATCACCGAGTAGGCCTCGGTCACGCTCAGCCGCACGAAGTACTGCTGGACCGGGTGCGATGCCACCTGTGGGCAAAAGCCAGATCTGTATAGACGCTGTGTGTTGGCTTGGAGCAGCGGGGACCGATGATAGTGTCGTTTGTCTTCATTGCTATTGGTGCGAGCTGGCTCGCTTGCCACTCGACTACTATATATACCGGCGTCGCTACTGCGGGTCAGAAGGTGTCGAGGTGATAAAGTGCAGGGATGCCCGAACGCGACGGCGATTTGCTGACTGAATTCGGTATGCGAGAAGGAAGTGGATGCGATGGGCCGATAAGGGGGGTGCTTATGAGGAGTTTGATTCACACGCGATGAGAAATTCATGCGAGCGGTCAGCAGGTATTACAGAGGGGTCGAGAGAGAGAGAGAGAGAGAGAGAGAGAGGCGTCAAATTGATACCCTTGAAAGTTTCGAAGCGATGAGAGAGCTCATTTTTAATTAAAATTCGCGGGTAACTTGTATCGGTACTGATTATCGTGAAAACATTTACTCCGGTCGCTAATGGCACTAATTACCGAATCAATAATTGCCAAGCATAAGTTAAATTGCGCGCGTCTGACCAATTTCGTACCGTTCTACTGGACGATAAAACCGAACGACATTCGAAGCTTACTTTAATTTAGAGTAGAGAATAAAAGAAAGATTAAATAAATATACCTGGCACTCGTAGAGGCCCGCGTCTTCGCAGGTGACTTTTTGAATCAGAAGAGACCATTCGTTGTTCACGTGCTTGACCATGAAACGCTTGTCCACTGAGTGAGTATTTTGTCCGACCGTTAACAATTGTCTGTCCTTACGTCGTACCCACGTAACCTGCAACAAACGAAAGAAGAAGGGAAGAAATGTAGTTCTACTTTGAAACTCCTTCAAAAGTCGCGTAGCACTGTGGTGACTACTATGGCTACGTATACACATCGCTTCGATGCAATTCGCCAACTTCAACTTTCGGTCTCGATAAAACTTGAGATTACGTCGATCGGATTTTTCAGTGAAAGCATATACTTTGCGTAAATATATGTATCGATTCGACGATAATTTATATCGCTAGAACATCTTGTACATGCAAATAAGATGGTTAATTATTTCTGTCAAATAATCCAATCTCTTTCTATTCATAATGCACAGTCGTGTGAGTGACTGTTTCCGACACCGTTCGTTCATTTCGCTGTTGCAAGCGATAAATTTATGCGTCAAGCATTATCGGAAAATTCGAGGAATCGCCTAATATACAATTGCGCAACGCGATTCGTATGCCCGCGCTAAAAATAGACAGCACATAGAGAGTAATGAAAAAGTAGCAAGCAATCGTACATTTCCGTGCGGCTTTTTCATCAAGCGCGAGCGCGAATATTGTTTTATCGCTTTGTCAGCTTAACCGTGTACAACCGCGACCGACGCAATGGCGCTGAATCGATAATATTGCTCTCGCACGCGATGTCAGCTAAACCCGCTTGCGCGGCAGTGAGATAGAGACGCGAGGCTGGTATATATACATATATAGATAGCAGCGCGAGGGGCTTCAAAAATATACAGGCGGAACTCCGCTCGTTATTAATTTAGTTTACGCGCGTTCTGCCAGACAGATGAGGCAGGAACAGCAGTGGAGAGCGAGAGAGCAGATAAATGCACGATGTACACTGCTCTGCCTCTACTGCGCGGACAAATTTTGATGGAAGCTCGGATCGTATCGTTGCACACGCCAGAGAGTTTGAGCTTCGAGTTTGGATACAGATGTGTTTATCAACATCACTTTGCCAATTAAAGGATCAAATTTTTCGTGTACTCGCGTGGGATGACGAAAAATTGATGAAAAGCTATTTAGCTTTTTGCGCTCAGTTTCATCACGTGGTCTATTTAATTGTGAAATCTACTGTGATATAATACAACAAATCAAATTCCAACTTTAAGGCTTAACGTCATATATCTGGCCATCATTTTTCGAAGAGCGCGCGAAGCATCGTAACCTCGTAAAAAAGAAAAAAAAACAAACTACCGGACGAAGCGCAAGTTTGCGCCATAATTTGCCGGCTCTACTTAAGACTTGGAGAACTCGTGAAGTAGCGCGAGTGAAGACGTCTCCATCGCGTAGCATAGCTAAATAAGAAGAGGTAGGCGAGAGGATGAGATAAAGGGCGCGGCTGAAGCAAGAGCTGGAGGTGCGGAGAGACGCGGCGTCGAATCCAATATGGCAAGACACGTGTGTGTACTTAGGCCATGGGATTCTGCCGGTCGAAAGTTAGCAGGGATAAGTCTAGGCCACACCGCACTGACGTAGTTTACCTTAATCAGCAGAAAGTTGCACGCGTTAGAATTCGTCTTGCTCGTACTGGCATCGAACATTGGGTCGACGAGTAAATTTCTGGGAGATGAAACCTCGGAAGTTCATACAATAAGGCTAGGATTTCAGTTCAAGCTCGCTCTCTGAATGAATCCAACAAGTGCTCGTAAATACACGATGGCATTCGACAAACAAAGGAGTGTTGTGTATGGGGGAGGGGATAGCTTGGAGCTTTCCTCGATTGGACTTCTTCATATATCGTGTTCGTTGTATTATACAATGGCTGTAAGATCGAATGGATCGCAGTTTCTGGGACGTAATCACGTATGCTGAGGGTTTGACCCTATAGATACATAAACAGCTAGAACCTCTGTCGGTGCTTGATTGCCGCGACAGCCTAATTAAATTTAAATTAGCCGCAGTGTTCGGGTCGATGGCTGTGCAAGCGGACGCGAGTCTTCCGGCGATTCAAACAAACCCGTCTAGATTCGGCAACGGAGGTCTTTGATTCCGTCAAAGTTGCTTCAGCTGTCTCAACAGAAGTTCTGCATAAACTGAACGCCTGTTTTATTAACAAATGAAACAACGGCTCTATATGTTATAGAATTGAATTAATGGATTAAATCGACCGAGAAAAGATTTAGATCGAGTAGTTACGTTATTGCACAGTTCTGAGTGATAAGATTTAATGTCGGATCACATCATCAAATCACACGAAGAAATCCCAAAATAAAAGCACTTTCTGCGTCCAAATAACTCAACGAAGAAATTTGCTCGAATATACACTCGCGCTCATTTCAAATTCCACTGCGAATTTTAATGATATCGAGTACTGAAATTAGATAACTATATGGAGAAGAGCATGTCTATGGCTTCAGGGCGGGTAAGGAGCCGAGAAGGAAGTTAATTGGGAAAGGTGGATTCCAGCAGCAGTAGCAGCGGTATAGCAGCAGTTCCCTCTCCTCCTCCCTCTCGCTGTCTTGTTCTTAATCTCTAGAATGAGAATTGCCGCGCGCGCGGAGTAGGTATCATGGTACGCGTGCACGTAGCCCGCGCTCACCTCGCTATCTCATGAAAATCTTAACAAACCGCCGCGAGCGCATTCAACGCGGTGCTTCAGCACGCATTGCTTGCGGGAAGCTCGGGGGCCTCTTCCTCCTCAGCGGCACCTTATCCTTTCTCTCTTTCTTCCTCACTCGCTAATCTGTCTTTTATCTGGCAAGCCGCGTGTCTGACCCGCTTGGCTTTTTATAAAAAGTCTCGCGACTCCTGCCTCATTCGATCCGCTAGACGGAAGATCCGACGACGACGACGACGACGACGACGACAGCATCTTTTGTGTCGGACAAGGAAGACGAGAGAGAAAGAGAGAAAGCTGCAGGTACTTTGCCTCGTGATGAAGGGAACGGAGTATAATTGAATTATCGGACTTGAGCTGCGATTATGCAGTGCAAAAGGGTGCCGTAACAGTGTATATAGCTGAATGTGCAAAAAGGGGAGCGGGACAGAGATTTACGTGGATTAACTCGCCTTATATTGAACGACGTAGAAGAATTCATTCTCTTCTTACACACTTCGCGCAAGTTTATGATAGGGGCATTGGAATTCTTGGCACACGATGTCGAGAATTTGATGCTTTCGTCCAATTTATTTATACTTTAAGGGAATTCCTTTCACAAACGCGATTCAAGCGCATTTAGCATGTCGGCGAGTAGGTCAAAAATGATCTCGTCGTCGAGCGCCAAAAGAATCCAAACTTTTTCGCTCCCTCTTACGAGCCGAGAAATTCGCCTTGCATCTCAAAAAAGTATCGTCATAACTCGCCAGAGAATCGGAACAACTGTGGGCCTCCGGCTGGATTTTAGTTATGCCGAAAGCATCCCTGCAGCGCATCTCCTCTCTTACTCTTCGTCAGTTCGGCCGCGTATAGCTTCCATGCACTACTACTCGGCCGACCCTCTCTCTCTCTCTCTCTTTCTCGCTCACGTACGTGTGCACACTTACCCACGTACATACGAGCAGAGAGAGAGAGAGAGAGAGAGAGAGAGAGAGAGAGAGAGAGAGAGAGAGAGAGAGAGAGAGAGGAGTACAAGTGAGAGAGTCAACTCGGACGAAGTCATCTTTTATTCATGCGCGTCCTCCTCGCACACACGGCAAAGCGCTGCTGCTGCTGCTGCTGCAGCGATGCACCGGTGGTATGTGCTTCTTGACATACACAGGGATTTCCAAGTAAGTGCCTTTGCTTTTACTAACTTATATCGCGCCTTGTTGGTGTGCTCCAGGCGAGCGCGCGAGCCTCGCAAGTGGAAAAGGACAAAGGGGCCACGGTGCAAGCGGTATAAAGTTTGCGAGGTATGCAAAAAATCTCCGACATGCTGAAACGAACGAACGAACGAAGCGCGCATACCACCCTTTTTTTACTGGCAGAGCTTGTCCGATGCGCTGCAGCTTTCTGTTTCGTCGCGTGGATAAAAAAGGTAAGAAAGGCTCATGCTTTGTTGATTTCGATATCCGAATAGTTTAATCGGTGCGCGATAACAAAGCACTTGGTGGTTCGAATGCTCCGCGTTTTTCAAGATCTTGCTATTCCTTCTCTTTTCACGGCGTGACGATTGCCGTGGTAATTCCAGAGAAATCTTCTCGGAATTTTCCTTTCGAAAGAATAATACAGCAGAGCTCTATATCTGTTTCCGCAAACTCCGCTAAGGACGGGGAAAAGGATCTTACAAGGACCTTCAAGAATTTACTTTACGGCATTAGCTAGCGACTTCATTCTCCCGAGTCGCTTTTCTTACTTTCTCCCCCATCGGTCGGGGGCGCCGCAGGAACGTTGCAGTAGCAAAATAACATAAGTCCCTCTCCGGGTGTTTGTAATGACATTAAATATACTAACGCGGCTTGCGCGCGCTCTCTCTTCCCCCTCTCTACCTCCGTTCTGTACGTAACTTATTTACATACGCTAACGCGCAACTTTTCCCAACGAAATTCCGAACCAGAGTCTCGCAAGTAAAAAAAAAGCAAAAGTGGTTGCGAGCGCGGTAGGGTTGAAAATAATGTTCAGCCCAGTCTTTGCTCGCGCGCTTATTCTGCGTACTCTCTTTTCTTTCGCCGCAGCGGATGAAACCGCGGCCGTATAAGGGAGGGACGCGAAGGCTTGGCTTCGAAATATACAAAAATGAATAACGAAAAAAAGAAAGAGTCGGCGGAAGAAAAGAAAGAAAGAAGGCGCGCGGCGGCTGCGCGACAGAAAAGCCGCTACACGCACGTATAACAAGCAGAAATAGTTAGTACACGGGGGAGAACGGCGAGCGGCGGGGGGTAGTTGCGGCGGCGCGACTCGAGCTTTACAATTTTCAGATCCGGTACCCGAGTCTTATACAGCGGTAAGTGCCTAAGTTACGAGAGCCTGTTGAGAAACACCTGCACTCTCGAGATGAAAGTTCCGAAATAAAAAGCTAGAAACGAGCGCACCATACGAATAAGCCGACGACTGTTCTCTCGCTTTCTTCTGTGTGTGTGTGTGTGCGCGCGCGCGCGTCTGTGTCAGTGGCTTTTAAAATGCCCGAAGCGTGCCGGACTTGCACGTGTCGGAGAGAGGGCCTCCGCGCGCGAACAAAGATGGCCAGTGCATAGGAAACTCGGTAGATTTTTGTCGATACGCGCGGAGTAAGCTAAGCCAAGCAAGGCGTGTACCTATGAAATATTCTTTCGGAGTAAGTAGATTACTGGTTATTCATACCTCTTTTACGTCGATAGAGAGAGGGAAGACCGATGGGATTCGCGCGAGTCCTGAATGAGAGGAAGAGCGCGCGCGAGAAAAAAGTGGAAAATGAGAAACCTTCTTGCGCCCTCCTTTGCGTAAATAACGAGATTTCCTTGGGCATCACCGCCGCCGCCGCCGCCGCCGCTATATAGCGCTGTTCATTTTCTCTCTCGGGACGGACTATTTTATCGATGTAATGCCCAAGATGAAGCGCGCAATCGCTCGAGACGCGCCCCAGACGAACGTCGAGCCTTTTTTTGCACTTGTTTTTTCTTCGCTTGGTATTTAACAGTCGGCGATTTCTTATGCATTGTGCCTCGGGCAAGAATAATTGGAAAGTCGATACGCCGGCGCCCGTTAAACACTCCAGCAAGATGGTGTATCGTATTTTAAGAAAAATAATATTGGGAGTTATGACGTGCTGATGCCGTTGCTGCGTAGCGTACGGTTACAAGTACTGGGTAATAGCAGTCGACTCGGTTTTAATCAGAAATGCTCGAGATTCCTCGCCTCTTTTAGATTTTCTTTGTAATGAATTTCATTGTTCAAAGTGTTGCAGATGTTAAAGGGGAGTACAGCTAAAACTTTACGTTCGAAGAAAAGCTAGTGATTTTTTTTTTTACATGGCATTTGGAACTCGAAAGTTCATCGCCTCATCTACGCAAGCCTTCCACGTTGCCCTATCTTGTGTCAACCCCACCCAAGATGCACCTCTCCGATCGACATCCACCCGTCCTATTTCTACTAGATCCGCTTTTACGTTGTCCTCCCATCTACGTCTAGGTCTACCTAGAGGTCGCGTTACCATCGGCCTGCCCTTCATGACACGCGCTGCCGTACGGTCGTCTCCCATTCTCGCTACGTGCCCTGCCCATTCCAATCTGCGCGATTTTATTATTCTGTTAATATTTGGTGACGCGTACAGATTGTGTAACTCATCATTGTGTAGTCTCCTCCATTCCCCGGTTTCCTCATATTTCTTCGGCTCGTATATTTTTCGCAAGACTTTATTTTCAAATACCCTAAAACGGTTGTCCGCCTGCTTAGTGAGAGCCCACGTTTCGCACCCGTACAGAACCACCGGCAGTATTATTGTCCTGTATATTCTTATTTTAACGTTTTTAGACAACAGCCTCGACTTAAGTAAATTACTCGCGGCGTAGAAGCAAGCATTACCCGAATGGAGCCTCTTATTTATTTCGACATTAATCTCGTTTCTATCATTTATGGTCGTACCCAGATACCTGAATTCGCTAACCTTTTCAAAAGTAAAATTCCCAACTCTGAGATCTCCCTCCCCTCTGCAGATACCTAGCTTATCCACAATCATGTACTTTGTTTTTGATTCACTCACTTCTAACCCTGTATACTCCACCGCTTTTATGAGGATTTCCGCGTTTCTTGCTACCGTTTCCCTACAATCCCCCAGTATATCCAAATCATCTGCGTAGCCTAGTATCTGCGTTGTTCCATTAAGCGTTGCGCCCATCTGGCTAACCTGCATTTTTCTAACGGCATACTCTAACGTTAAGTTGAACAGCACCGTAGAGAGCCCATCCCCTTGTTTTAAACCATCGCGTACCATGAAGGGTTCTGATACATTACCGCCTACTCGGACCTTTCCCGTGCTTCCGTTCAGACATATTTGAATTAATCTCACGAGTTTTTTCGGTACACCGAGAAGTACTAGAATTTGATACATTGTGCTTCGCTTAATAGAGTCGTACGCTTTTTTAAAATCTATAAATAGTTGGTGTATGGTTTCGCAAAATGCCCACATTTTCTCTAACAACTGTCTTATGATAAACATTTGATCACTCGTCGATCTGTTGCGCCGAAATCCGCACTGGTAATCTCCTACTATATCTTCCGCGAATGGAGTGAGTCTAGCTTGTATTACGTTTGACAGAACTTTGTAGCACGTTGCTAAAAGTGAAATACCCCTATAGTTATTGCAGTCTGTCTTATCCCCCTTTTTAAAAATCGGTATAATGATAGATTCCTTCCAATTTTCGGGTATTGTTTCATTTTTCCAGATGGCACATACTAGTTTATAGATTTTGAAAGTGAGCTCGACGCCCCCATATTTGAGCAACTCAGCTGGTATAGAGTCATTTCCCGCGGCTTTGTTGTTTTTTAGTTTTTTAATCGCGGCCTCTACTTCTTGGTAGCTCGGTTCCTCCACGTGGGGTTCAGCAGTGTGAATTTCGTCCCCTAATTCTTCGCTATTTTCGTGCACGTTTAATAATTTATCGAAATAATTTTTCCACAGCGACAGTAATTCGTTGTCATTTGTTACGAGGTCCCCGTTTTCGTCCTTCATCAATTGCGCTCTACTCCTAAAACCCTTTCTGATGGCGTTAATCCCTCTGTACATTTCGCGGGGGTTATTTTCCTTACTGTTAGTTTCTATTCTCCTAATAAGATTCTTTTGATACTCCCGCTTCTTATTTCTGTAGATCGCGCTCGTCTGTTTCCTTACGTTATAATACTCTTCTACGGTCCTATCGCTTCTATTTTGTAAGCTATATAATTTAGCCTTTTTGCGCCTTTCAAACCAGAGTTCGCACTCTTCGTCAATCCATGGTTTGCTCTTTGGCTTTTTCTTTTTACCCAGTACTTTGTTCGCTGCCTCTTTTACCGTTTTTTCGATGTCCCCCCATAAGCTATTCGGTTCGTCATTCCCCTCCGGCGATGTGTTTGCTTCTTCAAGTGCCTGAAACCTGTTATTAATTTCTATCTGGTACCTAATTCGCTTTGTTCTATCTCGTAGTTTCTCAATATCGAAGCTTTCTACCTTGTTTGCTCGCTTACTATTTTGATTCGCTACTAGTCTAGCTCTTAATTTGGCTACTACTAGGAAGTGGTCCGAGTCGCTATCTGCCCCTCTGTAAGCCCTTACGTCAAGAACATTAGTATGACGTCTTTTTTCAATGAGGAAATGATCAATTTGGTTCTGTGTGGCCCCGTCCGGCGATGTCCACGTTGCCTTGTGTATGTTCTTGTGCTTAAAACACGTAGTTTTGATTATAAGATCTTTTGCCGCCGCGAAATTTATGACCCTAATACCGTTATCATTGCTGGCTTCGTGCAGGCTTTCCTTACCTATAGTAGGCCTAAACATTGCCTCCCTACCTATTTTAGCATTGAAATCGCCTAATACTATTCTTGTGTCGTAAGACGCGAACTGGTCGATTACCTGCTCTAAAGTTTCGTAATAGAGATCCTTAGCTTCTTCTTCTTTGTCCTCTGAAGGACAATGTACATTAATAAATACATATCTATACCATTCACCTTCGATAATGATGTACGAGAGCCTATCATTGACGGATTTGAAACTTTTAACCGAATGTACGATGCTTTTGCTTACGAGAAATCCGGTGCCTAGAGATCCCCCACTCCCGGCCCCATACAGGTACGTGAAGTTACCCGATGCTAGTACTCCGCCATCTGGCCACCGCGATTCCTGTATTGCTACCAAATCTAGATTGTACCTATCAGCTTCCTTTACGAGTTCTTTAAACGCACCTGCTCTGTATAGACTGCGAACATTCCAAGTTCCGACCCTTAAGTCCCTTTTGGTTCGGATTTGAACCGCATCCTAACGCCCCCCTTCGCTGGCATCGTTACCGCGTAAGACCAGGTGACGAATCATTCTACACATCCCCTTTCGGGGCAGTTGTCATCGCTCCCGCATCCTCCTCGGCAGCAGGATTTTGACCCATTTCGAGAATGAAACCGTAGTGTGTCTGACGACGAATTGACACTGTCCTCGTCAAAGTCGGAAAGCTCTCATACTTAGTTCTAGAGAGGTATGGGGGTTATCACCTCTAGAACGGTGGACTCACCTGCGATCGGAACAGGATCCGAAGCGCGCGGGTTTAACATAACATCATGGCTCAAAAAAATCATGCTGAACCCCACGTGGAGGAACCGAGCTACCAAGAAGTAGAGGCCGCGATTAAAAAACTAAAAAACAACAAAGCCGCGGGAAATGACTCTATACCAGCTGAGTTGCTCAAATATGGGGGCGTCGAGCTCACTTTCAAAATCTATAAACTAGTATGTGCCATCTGGAAAAATGAAACAATACCCGAAAATTGGAAGGAATCTATCATTATACCGATTTTTAAAAAGGGGGATAAGACAGACTGCAATAACTATAGGGGTATTTCACTTTTAGCAACGTGCTACAAAGTTCTGTCAAACGTAATACAAGCTAGACTCACTCCATTCGCGGAAGATATAGTAGGAGATTACCAGTGCGGATTTCGGCGCAACAGATCGACGAGTGATCAAATGTTTATCATAAGACAGTTGTTAGAGAAAATGTGGGCATTTTGCGAAACCATACACCAACTATTTATAGATTTTAAAAAAGCGTACGACTCTATTAAGCGAAGCACAATGTATCAAATTCTAGTACTTCTCGGTGTACCGAAAAAACTCGTGAGATTAATTTAAATATGTCTGAACGGAAGCACGGGAAAGGTCCGAGTAGGCGGTAATGTATCAGAACCCTTCATGGTACGCGATGGTTTAAAACAAGGGGATGGGCTCTCTACGGTGCTGTTCAACTTAACGTTAGAGTATGCCGTTAGAAAAATGCAGGTTAGCCAGATGGGCGCAACGCTTAATGGAACAACGCAGATACTAGGCTACGCAGATGATTTGGATATACTGGGGGATTGTAGGGAAACGGTAGCAAGAAACGCGGAAATCCTCATAAAAGCGGTGGAGTATACAGGGTTAGAAGTGAGTGAATCAAAAACAAAGTACATGATTGTGGATAAGCTAGGTATCTGCAGAGGGGAGGGAGATCTCAGAGTTGGGAATTTTACTTTTGAAAAGGTTAGCGAATTCAGGTATCTGGGTACGACCATAAATGATAGAAACGAGATTAATGTCGAAATAAATAAGAGGCTCCATTCGGGTAATGCTTGCTTCTACGCCGTGAGTAATTTACTTAAGTCGAGGCTGTTGTCTAAAAACGTTAAAATAAGAATATACAGGACAATAATACTGCCGGTGGTTCTGTACGGGTGCGAAACGTGGGCTCTCACTAAGCAGGCGGACAACCGTTTTAGGGTATTTGAAAATAAAGTCTTGCGAAAAATATACGGTCCGAAGAAATATGAGGAAACCGGGGAATGGAGGAGACTACACAATGATGAGTTACACAATCTGTACGCGTCACCAAATATTAACAGAATAATAAAATCGCGCAGATTGGAATAGGCAGGGCACGTAGCGAGAATGGGAGACAACCGTACGGCAGCGCGTGTCATGAAGGGCAGGCCGATGGTAACGCGACCTCTAGGTAGACCTAGACGTAGATGGGAGGACAACGTAAAAGCGGATCTAGTAGAAATAGGACGGGTGGATGTCGATCGGAGTGGTGCATCTTGGGTGGGGTTGACACAAGATAGGGCAGCGTGGAAGGCCTGCGTAGATGAGGCGATGAACTTTCGAGTTCCAAATGCCATGTAAAAAAAAAGAGTGATGAAAGAGATAGATTGAGAGAAGTGTTTTTGTTGTTGTGGTGCTTGCGTAGTGTTTCTAGATGAATGCGTTCGACAGTGTGACCTCATTACACCCACGCCTGTTCCTATCGGCTGTCCGCGGCTGCTTATTCAATTTATTCGCAGCTAACCTCTTTCTCAGGGGCTGTTCCTCTATCCGCAACCTAAGGACGCGCTGTGTAGTGGTGATAGGCACCCACCCTTCCGATCTGGACGACAACGCCCAAGACCCGCTTAGGGTAGCGGCATTATAACAGGAAAAGCTAGTGATAGAGAATTTAATATCGCATACTGATGGTTGAACGCGTTATGTTCATTTTTTAATTAAAAATATCCTTGCGCTGCGGCTTTTTCTTTTTGCATGTAGGGCATATCGTGATCAGCGATCACACTTACATAAGGTTTCATGCCGAACATTTTTTGGTTTCTCGTAAGAATTATAGCCAGGAGTATGATTCTAGGTTTTTGTCAAATTAATTCAACTAAAACGAGTCTCTCACACTTGCAAAGAAAAACCGTAAATGAAGAATCGTAGAATGTCTGACGACGAACGATCATTAATACAACGCCGAAAGGGACGACTAACATTAAGTAATTAAATTACTGAAGCGGTAGTAATCGAATTAAAAACACCGGTTGCTAAACTCGAAGACGGTGGCATAAATAGATAAAATGACCACTGAAATAATATAACTTGATTAAAATTTCGCAGATCCGTTTTTGGAGAGTATAAATAAATCCCCAAAACAGAGGCAAGAATAGCGTAGGGCTTGTTTATGCTTATAGTCATCCATCATGTACTACTCGACTTCAGAATCATTGCTCATTGGCGACGTCTGATTGATAAATAAATCCATAATAAATCCTCTTTAAAGTATAATGTTGTATACGTTTTCAAGCTACCGCTTGGCTGAAGCAGCAGAGTGACGATTACAAAAAAAAAACACCTCGAAAATCGAATGATATCGCAGCATTGCAAATCAATCTGCATAAAAAACGCCGAGTAGGCCGCGGTGCAGAGCCAGGCAGGGCGCACAGCTTTCCCGGCTGTGACTCTGTGTTAAAGAACCTGCAAATTAACGTGAATATTCATTCTTTCATTGGAATATTTAGATCGCCGAACAAACATTCCGCCAAGCTTGCAACAAAAATGATTGCGCGGCGAAACGAGCGAGAGACAGTGGCGCTTCCCCCTCTCCCTCCCTCACTGGTTTACAATTGCGTTAAATGCGAAATTTTGCAAACTACCCAGCAACGCATTGGTTAAACTATACGTACGTACGCACGCGTACACGTGAAACTAACGATCGGAAATCCAGGTGCGAGAGAGACGGGCTGTACGTACATGTATATGTACGCCTCTATACCTATACGTTCATACGTACGTCGCCGCGCGCGGGGCGCATAAAATATTCAGAAATATTCCGCAGCCGTTCGTCGATTTCACACACCGCAACGTCTATATAGGGTCTAGACTTGGGAGCGCGTGAAGGCGTCGTGGGAAAATATATGAGATGGTATTTGAAATGCGCGAATCAATTGAAGACCGCGCAGAGATGGAGAGGTGAAGTGAGTGAATGTGAGGGCAAGCTCGATTGTGTGTGCCAAATAAAATTTCAGATTCTATTTTCGCGGCCCGTCTTCGTCAGGCTGTCTGCGTGGGTCCCGAGAAATATGTTAGTTGTATACGCGTGTCTGCAGGTCTGTGCGTGTGAGGATGTCATCGAATGTCTGGCTTCATCTTTTGTCAGGCAATCAACATAAATCTTGAAATTTTCCGGCCGCCTATACCCACGACTGGTGTACATCGCTGTAAGAACCTGCAGCGGTCTATGCCCTCTACGACGCGACGGCTCTTTTTTCTTCTCTCCTCCCTTTGTTGTTGTCGCAAGAAATGTACACATGGCCTCTGTCGCCCCATGCAGAACATACTTATTTTATGAGCTGCGATGGGCTGAAGTTATTTCAGTCACTGGGAGATAATAACACTAGAATTTTTCTGCTTTAATTTTTAAGGATGTTCTATGCCTTCAGCCGGCGGGGTGAGGAACGGGGCGTTCTCTCGCGCCGGCTCCCCTCTCACCGCGCACCTTCTCGCGCAGCCTACAAGCTTAGCGTTTTATTCACGTTACGCTTAATTTCTTAGAGATTCGTGCGACAACGCAATCTGAAATTTCGCGTAGATCTTCTTAAGATTATGCCGAGTATGGTCGATAGTTTTTTATTTCATTCTCTTCAAACTTTGAACTCGAATATTATGGAAATATGCTCGGTAACGAATATCGGGATAACATGGATCGTTTCGTATACACTAGACGAATGCAAGATGATTCAATAATTTTATTTCTATAACGCATAATAACATATAACTTGACATATAGGTACTCGTGGTTTCTGGAAATATGAATTTACATTGACGATCCACAATAGAATTACATAGTTGAACTGATTTTGATTGTTCAAGATTCATGCTGATTTCGAAAGCATTCATTTGACGAATTGTACATCTTGAATAATATCAAAGTTACATCTGGATTACGGGTATTAAAATAGCTGCTTTAGAATTCGGATATATTTGTAACGGGAATCGAGGTATATTCGTTTCAGTTCTGCTGTTATTTGTATGACCATAACAATAGAGGCTCAAAAGCGGTCGAACTTATGTAGATGAAGTTGAAGTTTGCACCGTTGCATATGCAACGAATTCGTAAATTCGGAGGTCGTTCCAAATTCAATTGTAAACGCATAGAATGTGAAAAATAGCATTGGAAAACATGATTGCAACATAAAAAACTATAGAACAACCCTCAAATCAACAATAAATAGGGGTTGGAATACTTCAAGACCATTAGCCCATGCCATTTCAGCATTATTGTTGAATAAAATGTTCATTAATGTAAGTCACTGGATTTTTAAGACAAATTATTGTATTAATAACTAATTTACACTCCCTTAATAAATTTCGTCAAGATCCGGGGTGAGGAACCCTTTCAAAATGGCGGCCGAAAGTCTGTTGCGTATGTCATTTCGGCTTATACGTGTCAAATTTTTATTAATGTGAGTCACTGGAATTTTATGACGGATTATTGTTTTAATTGAGAATATTCACCCCAGAAAAAAATTTCGTTAAGATCCGAGATAAGGAACCCTTTCAAAATGGCGGCCAAAAACCGTTGCTTATATTATCGATTAAAACAATAATCCGTCATAAAATTCCAGTGACTTACATTAATAAAAATTTGACACGTCATATAAGCCGAAATGACATACGCAACGGACTTTTGGCCGCCATTTTGAAAGGCTTCCTCACCTCGGATATTAATGAAATTTGTTTTGAGAATGTCTGATATATATTTAAACAAAAATCTGTCATAAAAATCCAGTGACTCACATTAATAAACATTTTATTCGACAATAACGCTGAAATGGCATGGGCTTGAAGTATTCCAACCCCTATTTATTGTTGATTTGAGGGTTGTTCCATAGTTTTTTATGTTGCAATCATGTTTGATGCAATTCAATGCTATTTTTCACATTCAAGGCGTTTACAATTGAATTTGGAACGACTTCCGAATTTACGAATTCGTTGCATATGCAACGGTACAAACTTCAACTTCATTTATGTAGGCAATATCTTTATAAAACAATACCTTTAATATTCAACTCCTATAATTATTACTCTAGGTTTAAAATAAACTCACGAATACTTTCACCGAAGACTGGATTCGCGTCAATTTTCCAATTTTAATGTCCTGACTGTGCACTGCATAAGTAAATAGAATTATTGGACTGAAATATTCAGAAATATAGATATCGAAATAGTTCACTGCATACTGCCGATAGTCATGATTTATAATACCTTACTAATACCCGAACGACTTAGTAGTGTTGATATTAAAACATAAATCGTGCACGAGAGTCATACACAACGCGTGCACGATTTTTTATCTTTTCCACGTTAAAGCTAGATCGAAAAAGCCATTCAAAGCTCTTGCTAAATGCCAAAAGGCCAAATCGAACTATCACCGTGTAAAGTGGCGAATTACCGCTCTCCTGTATGACAGAGCGTACGGGCGAGATGAGAAAGCAGCGAACGAGCGAAATGAATAACGAGCAACGAATGCCCGGGAAATTCCAATGTTGGACGCACAGTGCAGGTATTACGTATGAATTTTCGAAAAACAAGGTAGCTATACCGAACCGCCACCGACAGCAGCGAGAAAATATCGAACCTACTATAACCCAACTGCGTACACGTCTCTCGTTATTGTGGTGAATTAGCCCCTCTTCTCCACTATGTATAATGCATGCCAGTGAAGTACGCGCGCTAATTACACCTCACTGATTCCATTGGTATTTGATGAGGCGGGATTTTCCAACGCGTGTTCGATTGCAGATTGAAGCAACTAGTTTCCCATAGACCGGAGTTCAATGCTTTCAAATGATCGCTTTAGAAAATTCTACGTGATCAGTGTATCGATATCAAGGAGATGTCAAGAGACTGTTACGGATGTTACAATGTATTTATTTCGTTTACAAAATTTTATTTTTCGTTAAGAATACAGATATTTTATTCTTACGTGTATGGAAATCAAAATTAACTGTTGAATCGTTACGAAAATGTTCAATCGTTATTTTTACATCTAATTAAAAAAAATCAATCATTCATATCTTCTTCTCTTAATAAAAGTGATGGTCGGATGTTTTGAAGCCATTAATGGAGATTTGTGTTGAGAAATACGTGCACGAGCACGGCTTTATATTTTAAGCATTTTGCTATTAAGGGAAAAACCCCACACCCAGGTAATGCAATAAACCTTTCGCCCGCTGACCGTTTGGAGATGCGCCGTCCCCGGTCCGCGGATTAGGATGTGTCCAGATGTGCAATAAAATGCTTCCGGAACTTTTTTTTATGTGCAGGCGAAATATGCATCTAAGCTGCAGTCCTCTGCGTGTTCAGCCCTCTGTGGACTGTAGTCCTCAGTTCAGACCTCTTACTCTCGAGTCTGCTCTGCGCCAACATTTTTCCTACAAATTGTATTCTTTTTGCTATAATAAATACTGATATTTTTACTCTAAAATCGATTGAGTTTATTTTGAAATTTTCTCACCTACCAAGAGCAGAGTAGGCGTCAAATCACCTTAAACGAGCTTAGGCAACGCACCGTTCCCAAAGAAAAGATAAAAAAAAGCTGAAAATGCAGCGCGAGTTATCCAGGAATCAGACAAGAGGAGAAAAAAACGAGGCTGTAAAGAAAATAAATGACAGCGCGAGATCGAGCCGGGGGAAGTGACAGTTGGCCAGCAGGGCACAGTGCGAGCGAGAAGCCAGGAGAAAACGAATGCGGAACCAGATAAAAGATGTGAAAAATAACAAAAGGGACAACGAGGGCGTGGAAGAGATAAATAAAGAGCGGCAGCGTGCGTGAGAGGTAGACGCGGGGCGTCGACGAGAGTAAGAGAGAGAGAGAGAGAGAGAGAGAGAGAGAGGGCGCAGAGAATGGGTGACAGAGGCAGCCGCAGTAGCAGCCGCGGAGGGAAAAGGAAGCGGAAATTAAATGAGAATCACGTACGAATGCGTGCGAATCGGCCGGAAATGAAAATTGGATGGCGAGCCCCCCTTCTCGCCGGGCGGGCAAACGAGAAATAGAGATATGCGCCGCAGAGGACCGAGGGGGGAAAGCCAACGCAAGAGAGTGGCTAAGAGATTTTGAGATAATATGGCTCGGGACAGCTGAAAAGCGGGAAAAGAGAGTGCGCGCAAAGAAGAGGTGAGTCCGTGCAGATAAGGCTGCGCTGAGAAATGAAAGAGAGAATTGGAGAAAGTGAGGCTCTGAGTACGAGCGAACGCGCCTGAATGCATTATAACGGAGAAATTAAGATATTAAGGGCTGAAAAAGTCCCGAGTTGAGAGGAGAAGGGGGAGGGCGTCGTGTATTAGGAGAGTAGGGTGAGAGAAATTCAAGTGACCCGAGAGCGACACCATTGTTTTTGGCGATGACTTTGTTTTGCGGAATGAATAATAAATGCAATTTCCCATTAAGTGGGGCGATAAATTTCGTCACCCCCGCGCTTTGGCCGATACGTACGAATCTCACTATGGCAGCTATTCCGCGCGAAATGGGAGTGCATTTAAATGGCGTCTTATCAGCTCAGACGCGCGGTATAGACGCAGCTGAAGTTGAAGTGAATTTATCGTCCGCCGCACGCGCGTTCGGATTTATTTTTTTTCAGTACGATGAATCAACGCCCGACCACACTCGACCCTTTCTACTGGCGACGGTATCAAGCGCGCGGTTATAAGCGCGCGTCAGATCGAAACCCGGATACTTGCCAACGCCCGATATCGCCTCTGCAGAAAGAAACCAGCGGGAAAATATGTCGCTCTCCCTTCAGAAACATTTCTCAACACTCGCGCAGTGCTCCTTCGGACTCTTCAATTCTCACAGAGCTCACGTCCAAGGCGCCCTCGCAATTAGGAGCCGCAGCAGTAGTAGTAGTTCCCAGCATCGCTTCATCACTGCTCATGTTCCCTCGCTTCCTCTTTGTGCTTTCTCGAGCAGCACAGGACGCAGGGAGCACCTTGGCCACGCCGCAATTCGTCATCAGGAGGTAGCGGCACACACACTGCTAGGGTCGCAGCAAAGTTAGCGTACTTGAACGAGGTTAAGTCGAGGAGAGGAAGCGCTCGAGTTCTCGGCCTCGCACTAGCTGCTATGCCACTGCTGGGTGTGTGTATGTGTGCGAGTGTATATGTATCGCTGCAAGAGGTGAAGGAGTAGTAAGGCACGTGCGCGGCTGCGATTTGTTTGCGTTTCTGCTGGCGCTTTCGCTGTACCCAGCAGAGCTCTCTCTGCCTTATAGCTCGTGAGTCGAAAGCTCGGGGAAGCTTGCAATGCGCACGAAACACTCGTAAATTCGTATCGGTTTTCCTTTGAGCGCATCTATTGCACGAACGGAAAGAATACTCTCCCGGCTTTATTGCTGCTTTGTCTAGCTGCAGCAAGACCGAATTGGACAAATGACGCTGCAGCCGCTTTAGTGGATTGCGCGCGCGCGCGAGAATGTGTGACTTTTTGTCCTACTGCGGAGCGGCAGCTTGCGTTTGCGCGTTGTGTACGTTCATGCTGTCATTTGAATACGGCAATTTTTACCGGAGCGCTGCGCGCGACGAAAAATTCTCAAAGCTTGTTTCGATCTAACCGGCTATATACCATTGCGATTTTATCAACGCGCTCGCTAATGTATTTTCAAACTCATGTTTATCCAATAGGTCGAATTTCCATTCTGAATAATGCCGCACGGAATAAGGGTGCATATAAATAGCGTTTTTCCGACTAAAGAGATTAACTGCGCCGATGGAGCAGACAACACACCGTTTTGATCCTCGCTCACTGATCTGGGTCAAGTATATGGAAATGATTCGCGTGTGTGTGTGTCGGAATCCGACGTGTCGTGTCTCGAGAAGAAGAATAATTAATAGTCCGAAATCGAATTTCACTTACAAGTGTGATAAGAAGGCATCGCTTGTGATTCAGATACCAGCGCCGCCACATGCATCTAAATTACTCAAGATGCAGCAGTATTTATGACTGCAAGCGACATTACGATTTCTTCAATAATTCAGCACCCGACTCAATGTCTATACATGTCACTCGCGCTAAGACCCAATTCTCTCTCGACGTTCCCGAAACTCAGGATTCAACTCAGCATCTCCTCTCCATCGTATAGATACGTCCCACGCGAAAATACACGGATTAGAAAAAGAGAGAGAGCCAGCTCTGTGTGTGCCACGTGCTCGAAGATTGCTTCGCGGCGATACAACGTAACCCCACGGATATTGCAAAGGCGCGCTTGTGTGTACGTATATGTATGTGTATATATATATATATATATATATATATATATATATATATATATATATATATATATATATATATATATATATACCTGAGGTCGGAAAGAGAAAAGACTGTGTAGAAGGGGGTCGCGGAAGAACGGCTCTCGCGTATGCTGTGGGCTGGAGGTCGCGCACGCGCCTCCGCCAGCGCCAGATTGCGGGCGGGGGCTCAAAAATAATTCCCGCGCGTATATTTCGCTCTTTTATTTTGCTCCCCTTTCCCTTCCGAAGCCAGCGACTTCCGTTGTCTCTCCGCAAATACCTTGAGATGTAGCTCGACACGTGCTAGCTTCGACCGCGCGAAGACGATGGCGAGGCACACGCGTTTGGCTCTGCTTTTTTCTTTTTTCTTGTAAACGTGTGCGCCGCTCTGGACGCGCGAGCGCGACTCGTCGGCATGAAAGGTTGGGAAAGTTTCGTATTAGAACTCGTGTGAACTGGCCATTTCGAACGAAGAATGTAATTTTTAACTGACGTGATTGAACCGTGCTCGTAAAGTACTTACGAAAGTTTGCGCTGCTGCAAGTTTCGCGCTGGTATATGAGTAAACGTTATGGACCCTTTATTTCGGTACACATTACATTTTCGTTTCACTATGATGATAAAGCATGTATTTATATTTTATCGGAAAAACCGCTTGTCAATTTTCTTTACGTACAAAGAAGTTGTAAGATTTTAAACAGCTTTACAGAAGAAAATAGGATGTTTCATTTTGAAAGCTTATATATTGGAATTTTATTGGCAGAATTTATAAAAAAAATCTTCTTCGTATAGCAGAGATTCATCTGTGAAAGGAAGTTAGTGACTGAAATCGAGTTGAAAGTAAAAAAGGGAAAAAGGAAAAAGGAAGGATTTAAAAAATACAGTTCGTTATCGAAGAGCAAAATTAGTAACTAGCCCAGTTGCGCATATGACACGATGAGCGCGGATGGCGTGCTGACTTCTAGTTCGAATACAGTTTGACTAGAGTCCACAATCCGATTTCAAAAATAATTCTTTTCACAAGAAATATTTTCACTGTCGGAGGATTGAATAAATTATCAAGACTACGGAGACTATAGCGTCCGGTTATTCAACAAAAGAAAATAACACTGCAAACGCACGAATGTGTGGATGAATTAATTACTCTGATTTACCATAATCATCCGCTGACCTACTTCAACCAGTTAGCTGACGCGCAGTACTCGACTCGCGAATGAAAAAAAAAATCTCATTAGTTCGAGCGTGGCGTACGCCTATTAGCCGATAACAACCTTTAGAACAAGAGAAAGTTCGCTATAGTTTCAGAAAGCTGCGCAGGCAAAGAAATTCGCGCATGAGATGTTTTATTCTCCAGATCAAGCGCCACAAAACAGCAAACAACACACCTACAAAACTCGTATCGTTATGTCATCAAGGTGTGTTGTCATTTTTTCACTCTAGGTACTCTAGGTCTTTAGAAAAACCATCAAATTATTCTCTCCGAAAATTTACGTTATCGCAATAAATGTCCAGTCATGTTCAATACTTACAATGCCAGCGCCGTTATCAATTAATTTGCAAGGAAGTGTGGCAGTGCCTCCTCTCTGCGCCTGGGCATCTTTAACCATTCCTGGAATATCCTGCTCTCTGAAACCTTTCTCATCAACCGTCACGACGCTGTTTCCATTTGAATTTTGCTTTGCATGACTCCCTGAAAAAGAAACGTCTTATTAGAATATTGAATGTATAAAAAATGCTGTTTATGCGAGGGATATCTATCTAAATGTACGAGGAGAAATGATAAAAAAATACCGCCCTTTTCCTAAAGGGTACGCTATACGCTCTGTTAACGATAATGTTTATGTGGGTCACCTTAGCTGAATGCGTGCGTGAGAAGCAACGCAAAAAATTCCTTTAATGTGCTGTTTTATTTTTCAAAAAGACAACAATAAAAAACGGTCTTCCGGCCAGCGGACAAAGAAGATGCGAGTGCGGAATACTGGCGATGTGTTTTTTCCCTAAATATTCCAAGAAATTCTTTACCCTAGATACGTATATTTTTCCGATATTTTATTTTCATTGTTGGTCTATCTATACGCGGAGTCCCCGGCTAACCACCACCGAGCGAGGACGTCGGGCCGTTTTCACATTCCCGTGTGTCCTTTCTTCGTATGTGTGCATACGTATGTAATATCCATGCACGTATACCTATCTGCACGCGCGTACGTATATAGATAAAAAAAGAACAATAAAGCTCGGGCTGCATAGGCAGGCTCTCGTGCGCTATACCGGTGCGCTCTTCGTCTATTCGTATTTTCCAATAATATCCATCTCGCGAATGTTTCTTTCGGTGACATTATATAACGTCACGCGCGTCGTCATGGGGCTTGATGCCTTCGCTTCACGAGCCACTATAATTTCACCTCGGAAAAAGTTTCGCAATTTTCACTTTTCATTTGCGCCGCCTTTATAGAGCTTTTGCGAAAGTCATTACTATAGGTACAGATAAAGAGACAGGACTTTTATACGATTAAAGGAAATTCTTCGAAATTTTCTTTTTCGCACTGAATTTTCCAAAGTGTACGCGTTTGTTGTACGTTTGTTGAAAAGCGACATACAGAATCGCTGGCCTACTTCGGCTCAACGAAAGATTCGCTCATTTAGCCGTGAATAACTACGTAGTCGATTTTGCTCTTCGAGTTGATGGAACTTTATCAAATGCCATTGGTGCCCGGTAAAGGGAGAAGAGATCGGGAAAAGATCTTTTCATGTACACATCAGATTTTTTCCGAACATCTTAGAGTGTTATAACAGTGCGAATTTCAGAGGCGAACGTATCCTCGGGAAATCCAAAGAAAAAGGGGCCGAGCTGGTTCGGCCCCTTATAATCACAGCCATCCTTCACCTTTATACATTCAGCCAACAACACATGCCTCTCGATAATTCTATTTACCCTCGGGGCGAAATTGCGCTAATCCGCCCAGCAGCAGCAGAGCAGCAACAGCAGTCAGTATCTCGCGTGAAAACGGAAAAAGGTTATGTATATACCTATACACCTACGCAAGGCCAATAAATTATTCGCAATCAGGTCAGAGCGGTGGCAGCGTATACAGAGTACAGACCCGGACGAAATAGGAGGAGCGAGAGAGAGGGAGGATGGGAACTCGGATAAGTTCGGCAGGTAGCCTCAGTACGTGCACGTACACGCGGAACATGTACACGTCGTCCTCTGTCTTCAAAGAACGAGAGCGCGAGAAATAGAGAGGGGGAGGGGGTGAGGGAAAGAGAAAGAGCTGCAAAGCGAAGAGGAGGCTGCGAGGCGCGCGTATACGAGCTCTCTGACGAAGTTATTCACTTAACCACTTAGAGGAGAGCTTGGGGCCGCTTATATGCATTATCGTCGAAACGGCGGCTGCATTAATTGCAGAAAGGTCGCCGGCGTCGCCTGGCAAGGCAGAGACAGTTAGACGAAGCTGCTGCTGCTGTGGGAAGAGAAAGGGAGAGGGAGAGCTACGTGAAAATTGTCATTAACCTCGGCCGCGGCACTTGCGCCTCTAATGGCGCAATAGTTACACACTGCGGGCTTTCTCTCCGCGTCGAGGCCCGGGGATGAGGCATCGTTTAGCGAATTTGAGAATGTCTCCCTCCTCTTCCTTTCTCTCTCCCTGTCTCTGTATACTGTATATTCAGAGATGCCTAGCTCTCTCCCTCCCTAGCTGTTACATATAGCTAACTGCTGTTCTGTTGCTCGAATTCTAGAGTTTTGTCCTCCATCCGACGCTGTTTGGACGCCTGCCTGTCTATCTGTCTCTTTATCTATCCAGTTTGTGTTCTGTACGTTGCTTGCAGCGAGTTCTATACTGTGCTCCTATACGTTAACGCCGTCTACTTCCGTCATCTCCCTTGCATTATAGTTTGCCTCTATTGGCAGCGTTGATTGCCTCCTCAGGGTTACATTAATTCCAACTGAAAATATTTTTGACATACCCGAAGTATATATGCGAATTGGAAAGAGTCGGCCTCTCACGTCCTTCTCATTTTCCTATCATGTTTCTCGTTCTTCCTAACTCTCGCGTTATAATTGAATACTTAACGAAGGTCTCGAGTGCATCAATGTCAATCTTAACGTCCAAAGTAATTTCATCACAAGCGAAAATTCCTCAACTTCGTTCTAATAAAATTGAAATGTAAATGGGAGATAATTCAAGAAACGAGAAAAAGTCGACGAGAGCTCGAAAAGACTGACAGGCGAGAAGATGGAATAAAAAAAAATAGGTTGAACGAAAGCGCTCAGAGCAGATACCTTTTTTTCTAGATTCGCTCGTATTTAAAGCGAACGAGAATTCGTAGTGTAATACAAAAAAAATGCACGCGTTATTTCCCGAAATTCGTTCCCGGTATTTCGCGGACGCACCGGCGCGCCAGATGCCTCGACGGAGAAATTTCGCAAAGCACAACAAACCAGACTAATTTGATTTATATATACCTTCCCTTTGCGCCAGCGCCGTCAAAGCGAGCCGCTCAGCCGTTTTATGTATCGCACACTTTAATCAACCCAACGTCAACTAAGCAAACAAAAACAAACTGCGCGCCCGCGCGCCTTCGAAATTTCCCATACCCGAGGCTGCAGAAATAACAGCGAGCTTATACATTTATTCAGAAAGGCTGAAATATTTTCCTTCGCGCAGGGACTGAGAATAAAAATCCCTTACACGCATTAATATTTAATAGAAGCCTCCCGTCGAAAGCACAAACTTTCAGCGCGACGAGAGAAAGAGAGAGAGAGAGAGAGAGAGAGAGAGAGAGAGAGAGAGGGAGAGCTTTTATTTGTAGGAGTGCGTGCACCAGCAGACAGTATGCCGCAGCATCAACTTCATTTGACGCATACATAAATTCCCCTTGCATTGGATGTAGCTTGAAAGCATGCATAAATGCATGCGTATACGCGCGCGAGTCTATAGCTATACGATATCATAGGCTCACTTGTCAGGACGGCAGTGTATGTTACATACTTACGATGTGCAACGGTGTGCACACACAGGGGCGCGCAGTACCAGGGAGTCGACGTACGAGTCGATTGGTTTTGCGGCTTGGCCCGCCTGATATTGAATTTGCCTTGCGCTTTCGGCCGTGCAAGCGCGCACACGCACATATTTTACACGCAAATCACGCTTGTCGGCCGACGAGAAACGCAGCCGAAATTAGAGCCTCGCGCGCAGTAGCAGCTTTGCAATTGCGCCCGAATGAGATTACGATCTTCAGGTGCTGGCAGCCGCCGCGATTACCCCAGAGATGTAATTCAGAAGTAGCTGGCTGCGCTGCTCCTCGACGAGTGTCTCCGCGTGTAGTCGGCCATTGAAATTTCCAGGCGAAATTCCGCTGCTTTCGAGAATCGCTTTGCGCGCGAGGACAAGTTCGAATTGCCGCGACGCCGAGAGACACACCGGATACGTATACAGTAAAGGCGAAATGCAGCGCCGGCTCTAATGGCAACGAGTATTAGTGCGCCAGGATATAGCTGTATCTCGCTGTACAGCGTTCTCTCCGCCCGCCGGGCGAATTTATCGAGAGAATTCCGAGGCGTGTGCGCGTACGGCAAAATTGTAGCTATCCTTCGAGTATTAAAACGTTTTCGGATTTTCGATCCTTCTTGCTGCCAGCGAGAGCACGTGCGCCGCGGGAACCCAAGTGCTGATTTGGCGTTTTTACACGCTACCTTTTTTCAACTGGCTGTATCGGAGAAGGCTGTGCTGGTATTCGGAAAGTGGCTCGAGCTTTAATCGAATCTTCATCGTGATTTCCGATGTAATTGTTCGTAACTTAATTTAGATTCTGCACTTATTTTTCATTCATTCTATCTTCAAAAGGTTCAATAAAACAAATGACGCCGAACATACCGAACACAAAAAAGGGCACTATAAATTCAGTCGAACATTATTGAAACAACTTCTAAAACAAAATGCATCTGGCTTGAAAAACGACGAGCTTTCAGTTAAATTTTTCAACTCTGCTACGGTCAAAACACTCCGTGCGTGCGCGAGACCATCGGGTAAAAAATTTTTACTAACTGCAATAACTACGGAAATGCGTCCATTTGCTGACTTCATATCGCACGCGCGCTCGACACGGCTCTCTTTCCCCTGTCTGGCACTCGGCAGCCCTTTTGCAGAAATGGTAAAAATCTAAAATCCCATCAACTCTTCGGGTATCATTTTCGTTTTACGAGGTCCGCGTGCGCGGCCGCATCGGCTTGCTCTCTCTCTCGCTCTCTCTCTCTCTCTCTCTCTCTCTCTCTCTCTCTCTCTCTCTCTCTCTCTCTCTCTCTCTCTCTCTCTCTTGCGTAAAAAGTTTCTTTAACGACTTTGTTGCGCCCTCGCTCTCCCTCTCCCTCGCTCTCTATCGCAGCAGCAGCTTCGAGACTTACTTTCCACTTGCTGCCTGTTAACTATCTCTCCAACATTTTCAACCTGAATAATTTTCCGCGAAGGAGATCGTACGCTAATTCCAGAAACGACCGGAGGCTGAGCAAATGTCTACGCAGCGTATGAAATCTAATTAAATGTGTATTTTTTTACCAAGCCGAATGTGCAAAAGGCGAATGCGAAGGGTCCAAGTTTCGCGAGCTCTTAATTTCCACGAATTATGCATGCGAACGCTGGAAATTACTGATCTGCGCGAATTAATATTTATGAAGTTCAAATACCGAAATACGATACTGCGTGTCTCAGAGTCACTGTAAAGTAGCGTTTCGCATTATGATTATACCTGTTGCAATATTACATTGCCGGATCTCTCGTTAAAATATAAACAGTTTCTAACTTGCGTAGGTCTAGAATTTATGCTCTCAATATTTGGGTTGGCGAACGTCAGTAAAAGTAAAAATTCGCGCCCTCAGTATATAAATAATATTTCCAGGAAATTCGCTGCCTTATTCCGCACGAGTTAGCGGCCTTGTCTAGTATGCCCGTGCGTGCTAAAAATCTCCGACGGATCACGTAGGAAGCCGATGATACCTGGAAGTCTTGAAACTAACAATTAAGCTTTCCCTTCTCTCCTGTAACGCAGCGTATATAGGAAGGTTGCCAGAGATCCCGGTGCCTCGCCGCAGCTTGGCTAACGAGACGAAAGTTGGAGCGGCTACGATAACCCTCACGATAACCGGAAATTACTTGTCAGACATCAGTGTGCCAGCCGAATTAAGTGTTTTCTGGGCCGACGCGAAAATGACTTCTGCCCACCCCAAACTTACCTCGTGAATATACTCCGCGTTGCGAGCGAGCCATCGCGCGAGGCTGCAGCGTACTCGAAAGAGCCGAGCGCCCTTCAGCGGCCGAGCCACGGAGAATGTATATAGGCAGCGAAAGTCAAACAAGTTGGCCGAGATAAATTAGCCAGATTAACAAGTACGGTTTTTATATTAAGACGCCACTGTGCTGCTGGAAGCTATGAGTTTTTACTTTGATTAGGTCGTGTGGATATAGATCTATGTTTATACAGTATCGTATTTCTTTACTATGCCGCCGTGTGATACTTTGCTTTATGAACATTTTTCACGAATATAATGATGAAAAAGCTAGCTCAGTGCGATCGTGGTTTTATATAGAAGCGTATATATGTTTAAAAAAAGGTACACAAATTTACATTGAAAATTATCATGCTGCTATACAAGTGCAAAGTTCTTGTTTCATATATAATATCCTTGAACGCGTTAAACTGCATGGGTGATTAAAATGAAAAAAGAAATGTTTGTTAATTAATAAAATGGTAGTATTGCTACTATACTCAGATTGTCATGCCTTGGTTCAACCAACCTAATAAAATTAATGGAAGGATGAAAAGAGTACATGCGATGACATCGAAATTCTTATTTTCTTATACTCATCAATCAATATACCAATTAATCATGAAAGTTTGAAAGAGATGACAATGTGTAAAGGCTCGATCGATCACTTTTTAATTTAAAATTGAATTAGAAAATTCATGATTATTTTATTATTAAGGTCGACGAATTTGTCGATGTAGTCTGTATATCCCTTTCTTCGAGATTATGTTTTAGCCTAATACAAAGCTCTCTGTCTATGCAAGGTTTATTAACGCAGAGCTTTATTGCTTAATAATTCCAAAATTATTCTTTTCTATGTCTAGAACGCTGTAACTGATTCCTAATACGAGGCCAAAGTTTAATTGATAAAGTTTATCGATATTGTTCAATGATTGATCTTTGGAAAGTTAAAATCGAGCAAAGTATAGAGATTCTTTTGTTAAACTTTTTTGAAATTCAAGAGGCAATATCAAAAGTATTAGCTTGATCCCAGCTTTATCGAAGCTCGAAACAAAGTTGCAGGTTCTATTATACGTAAGTCGTAGATGTTTAGTTAAAAATATAGCTGAAGCAAAGCTTTGCTTATGTATTTAGGTTATCTATTACTTATTATTTTGAATGTTTGATTATACCTGTAAAATATAGTTGAACCTCTAGAATAAGAGTCGCAAGAATCAGAATAAACCGCATAATGCTGACGTTGAAGCCGAAGACTCAGCTTGACACCTTTTCCGATGAATCTGCAACATAAAATCAAATAAATCCAATTAATCGTCATCAAGCGTGAAATTACACGTATAAAAGATGGCTATTCAACTGATATTAGTCGTGAAACATAAAAGAGAAGGAGAAAAAGAGGACGTCGACGAGGTGGAGTACTATCACGGACAATGTTTCACCGAGTGTCTGTGTCTAGCCATTCCTTCTCTTTCGGTTCAATTTTCAAGCGCTGAGTATGTGTGAACGCTGCGAAGCTCTTCGTTTGCTCGAAAAGCGTATACACATCAGTCTGACGCAATAGATCGGTGCTTAGGGAGAATAGACCGAACAAAAGGAAGGGACGTAAATGCTGTGCAGAGAGGAAAAAAGAGGAATCGGCGGATAAGTGCGAATGAACGGGGCTGTTTCATCGCATTTTCCGAAAAAAGTAGACCAGAAGAGTTAGGCATAGAATTACGTAAGTGTATTCCACATTTGCTTGAGGTTCCATTTTATACTTTAAAAATGAATAGTACTGAGAGTCGATTTTTTGCATGAAATCCTACACCCACAATTCAGCTTCATGCTTTATGCTCGTTCTTACAATAATGTAATTTATTAATTCACTAAATAACGTCATTAACCTAAGAATACTTTAATCATCTTTGGCGCAGATATAAGTTATTGCATAAAAAAATTCGATCATATCATACCCTGGTAGAAATCTTGAGGAGTTGTTGCCGATGAATATCCGAGTTTGAGAAATTACGCGAATTTATCGGAACCATTTTCGCCAGTTACCCCGTGACCTGGTGACGTTAACCCGTGGAAAACTCGGTAACAACCCGCCAAGCAATATGAATTTAAAATTTGAGGTTATGGTTTAGTGGCTAGAGTTATTAGATCCTCAGGAACAAGCCTAACAAGAAATGTCACCCGCCAAATCCAAAATTTCTCATAGCCCTCGAGTTGACAATTTCAACTAGGACATTTAAGTAAAAACTGATACGGTGACTAATTTCTAAATAATTTAACAAATATCTGTAAAAAAATTCAGATATCTAGCTTTTATATAACACAGATGGAATAGTAATAATGAACTTGGATGTCAACTACTAAGACTATGGCTCCCAATTTAACTTAAGTCACCAACCAACATAACCAACATGTAAATTAATGTTTGATATCACTTAATTAAAAAATAAACAATAATAATATAAGCCTTCATTAATAAATCATTTTTATCTTATATTGAATAGGTGTTATTATCCTGCATCATAATAACCTCAAAAGGTTATGTTATATGTGAGAAACAATTCGTCTTTGGAACTCGCGATGTGCTAGTGTACTGACTAGTTCAACTCGTCAATTTTCTACAGGGTAGATTTTGAGAATAATTAACATTTGCTCAAGAGAAATTTTTCACCATAGACTGGATAAAACACTGATATTAGGACATATCGAACTCCATAGGGGGGTATTTACTTATTAAAAGTTTGCAAGAGTAGTCCAGTGAAAGAAAAAAAAATTTCAATAAAAACTTTCAATTCATACTCGATATTCTGTAAGTTGCGCAGAGAGAGAGAGGGAGAGAGAGAGAGAGAGAGAGAGAGAGGGAGAGAGAGAGAGAGAGAGAGAAAGAGGGAGAGAGAGAGGGAGAGAGAGAGAGAGAGAGATTGGAAAGAGAAAGCAAAGAGATTTTTGATGATGGTGCACCTCATTTCTTTCGTGTGTGCGGCTGCGCAGAGCGAAAGAGACAGCGAAATCCGCAAAAAAAATAGCAAGAAAGTGAACGATAGAGATAAAGAGTAATCAAAAGGATCGATCTTGCGATTTGGTGAGTCTGCTCATTAAAGATTTATATGTATGTATGTATATGTGTGTGTGCAACTCGCGTACAAAAACCCTGCAGAGCGAAAAGTCTCGTATTGCTACTGGAAAAAGAAAAAAGGGGAAATAAAGAATCAAAAACTCTAACGAAGGAAAAGAAACAGGATATATCGACGCGCAGTAAAAATAAGGTATGAAAAACGACCGAGCGCGCAGTTGAAAATCGAGAGACAAAGAGTGGCGCAAGAAAAATACAGAGATTACCGCGGCGGAAAGAGAGGCGAAAGAGTGCGACAGACGAGAGAAAGAGAGAAAGGAGAGAGAGAGAGAGAGAGAGAGAGAGAGAGAGAGATAGGCCATGGGTATGGAAAAAATGGCGCAAGCCAGCAAAAGGGATTTACGGAAGCGGAATGAAAAAGAGCCGAGGGTCTCGGCCGCTGGCGCACTATAGACCTGTATATATATCGCGAAAAAGGTCAGAGGTGCGGGGCTCGACGCGCGCGCGCAAAGGCGAAGTGGAGTGGAAGCGCCGAGATAAATGCGCGACACGGCATCGTAAATGTATATATCCTTCGAAAAATGAGCATGGGATGGCATAGCGGTCGCGCATAAACACGCGGGTCTTCTACCAGGAAAAAAACTTTGCCATAGTAGATGACCCTCCTCAACTCTTCCCTATGTACGCTTAATGAAGGCACGCCGGCAAATTTTTCCCGTTTGGCAGGCCATCTCCCGTCTCTCTCTCTCTCTCTCTCTCTCTCTCTCTCTCTCTCTCTCTCTCTCTCTCTCTCTCTCTCTCTCTCTGCTTCTGCACCGAGCCGACGCTCGAGAGTTCGTAACGACCTATAAATTCCGCCCTAGAAACAGAGAGTGCAGGGAGAGAGGCTATGAGAGGACAACGTGTGAGAATCGTTTTCTTAAGCCCGTATGCGCGCTTTAGGAGTCGGGAAATCGGTCTGACGCAGAGTTTGTATGATGTTGCGATATTGCTTTGCTTTTCGTATGTGCGTGAGCAAGGGTCAATGTTTTCGCCCGTTTAATGCTCTGGTTTTTATTCATGGCTGGATAAATTTGACGTTTTCGGGCTTGATCTTCATTTAATGACGAGTCACCGAATGGCTTTTACGCTTTGTATCGCTTTTTCATTATTGATTTTATTAATCTCGGGTTACACGAGAGAATGTGTTTGCGTATATAGCCTGCATATGTAAAGTAGTGGCAATCAATTAATCATCTGCGAACGATGAAACGGGGATTACTGTGATCTGCGAAAAAAAAACAATCGAATTTTTCGAATTTCTCTATGTTTAACAAGTTTTTTGTTGAAATAATAGACAAAAGAATTATCGAATCAAATAATTCAACTGTCTTATATAAATGATAAGAATAAGTTGCTTACAGCGGTGGGTGCAGATCAAAAAAATATAAAATCAATGAAAGCCGTACAATAATCAATATTTAATATTGATGCTCTGCTACGTTCAGGAGGCGGATGAAGTAAATTACAATGATTGGATTTATGTATAAATACGCTGTGAATGTTCTGTGCTAGTTTGCATACACTGAGAAAACTAGATATTAAAATTTACTACATAGGCAGGAAAAATTACTATATTATATAGTAACGGACGGTTATACATGCTTTGAATATTATTATTATTATTATTATTTATATTTAATGTTGTTAAGTGAAAGAAATAAATGAAAGAAAGAAATTTTTTGCGGCGTTGGAAATCGAACCTGGACCACTGGTATGGGAGTCGAGCACGCTGACTACTTAGCCAAACAGTACTGTTATGTACTAAATTTTAAATCTGATATATTAATCACATTTACTTATGAGTTAATATTAATAATAAATTGACCAAAATTAATAAATAATAGCAGCGAATGATATTTTATCACTTAATAATACCAGATAAACAAAAAATTATAGATTTTGGTCTCTGATTACTGCATAAATCAACTTTATAACCTCAAATTCTGGCACACGGAGAAATTCTTAAAATAATTTTTACTATATAATGTAGTAATTTCTAGTAAACACGTAACAAATTTTAATATAAGTCTAACAATTTTTACTATGAATTTAGTAAAAATCGTCATGGAGCGAGTATGATCTGCCATTACTATCTAATATAGTAATTTTTCCTACATATGTAGTAAATTTTAATATATAGTTCTCTCAGAATAGGAAACGTTGAATTAGAAGAAACCCTATATTCACAATATATTAACGAATATTGTAATAATACTCATCATTTTGAGAAATTGCTATTGTATTTGAAATAAACACGCTCTGCGAATTAATCTTCTCGTAACTATTCGCAGGCTTCATAAATATGATCTATACAACGAACGAAATACACGCCACATTAGGAGGGAAGTGTCGTCAAGAGTTATCCTGCCAGTGCGTCGAAATTCCGAGAATATAAGAATAGACTTGCGCTCGCATCGTATCCGATGGAAAACAAAGCCAGAGAGACGCGCAACAGTATATAATAGAGGTCAGTTACACGGATGCACGCCTGCGCGAGTTTTACCCGAGGGGATTGCGGCTGTGCAGCATCGAAGCTCCTGCTGCAGCGCACGTATTGACACGCGGCCACGCTTCAATGGGTTCATTATTACACGCGCGCTCGACGACGGAGATGGTCCCCCCTCTCTCTCTCTCTCTCTCTCTCTCGCAAATGCGACTACACGCGCCACAGCCATAACGACCTAGCATAACGACCTAGCGCGCGAGCGTGCTTTCCGTTCGCGCCTCTGCCGCCCAAGATCTAATTAATTCGGAATTGAAATATTTTCCCTTGCTCTATCAAATTGGCATACTGCAAACGCGGAAGTTCTAATTCTGAAGCCGGTGCAGCGCAGCCTCCACTTATTTATATACTGCGCGAGCTTCAAAACGTCAAACTCTGCTTATATACTTATATATACGATTATCATATTCGTTGGCACGAATAATAATGCGTTATCGAATATTCATCTCTCGAGTCTGACTAAACCTAGGATTATACTACTCGATCGCGATGCATCATAAATGGAGTGCCTCTTGTAACGAGAAACTAAAATTAAAACTAAATTAAAACTTTTTCGAAGTTAATTTGTTAAATTACGACGCGGAATTCGTTCTGGAAACGAAAATTCGAGCTCAATTTTACTATCCACCAATTTAATTTTATCATTCCGTTCAATATATATCCAAAGCTTTAAGAGCCATAAAAGCGAGAAAAACATAAAAACTTCGCAATCCGCTCCTGGTCCCTAATGGTTCAAGAACGACAAAACCATTATGCTCGAATAAAGAAGCAAATCCCATCGCGCTAATAAAAAAATCTCTGCCTAACGCGCCTCGCACTCGTAAAAATAAAAAAATAAAAAAATAAAACGGAAAGTGCGCTCGCGCGACGTGCGCATCACACGCAGGGATAGAATCGAGCAGCGCGGGACAAAAAGGGCTCTCAATCGTAAAGAATAAACAGCACTTATATTTACATACGTATGTGTGCGCGCGCGCGCCTGTTTCCATTTTCACGGGACATTGTCCGCGTTATAGTATTTTATACCGTCAGCCCTGCGCGCACCTCTTGCTCTCGTCGGCAACTCCCCGCACCGACGATATGTATATACATAGAGCACCGGCTGCATCTCGCCAATTTAACTTTGTCCCGGGCGCGCCCGGCCTTATCTGCATCCCAGAATGAGTCCGAGCCCATTTCGGTGCATCTACTTTTACGAGCGGTCGACTCCATTTTCTCGAACTTCGCTCCCTCATCCCTCGGCTTCTTCCTCGTCGTCATTTTTTTCGAGTCAAAAGACACGCGACTCGATCCTCGGAGCGCGCAGAATTATTCCCTCACGGCCCCGGCGGCGGCAGCTTCGAACAATGTCGCGTCTTATGATGATGATCGCGTATCAGTCTGCGCTCTCGCTCTCTCGGGTTTTTCGATTTGCACATGCAGGCTGGCGGATCGATTTTGAGACGCGATGCCGGAGGACGAATTTCAAACTGAGCCCCGAATTATCTGGGTCTTCGGATCTATTGGAATACTTTGCTTGCGTTCGAGCCTGTGCGCGCTTTGCTGGACAGAGCTATTTTTTCAAAGTTATTCTCAGAGCTGGAACTGAGGCATCGAATTATCCGAGACTATACTTCGAAGTTATTTTGTCAGCTGGAACATTGAAGAACTCTCGGATTATTCAACAATTTCGATAAGAAAAAAAAATGGAAAATCGCCGACTGGAATTAAAGATGAAGCGCGCGCAGGGTCGCGAGGCGGAAATTTTCGTATCATTCTTTTTGATAGAAAGTAATCTGTTTTAATCCAGAAGTTTTTAAATTTTCTAGAACGACCTTTGTGCAGTGCGCCAGGGATATTAACTTTTAATAACTAGAAGTGTGTCGCATCTCCGGCTCGAAAATTTTCATGTCACTCACTAGAATGAAACGCTTTTCGACACGAAATTACGCCGACGGTACTGTAAATTTACATTCAAATAGTTCAGTTCACACATGTTAAATTCCGAAAGTCAAAAAGAATCACACACACACACACACACACATCACAGGTCTAAAAATTCACGTGTACATAACCACCAGTACGGATTCTCCCGTGTACAAGGCTCAGCACACATAAACCATAGACTCGGGCACGTCAACGTCTACGTATTCGCGTCTATACCTGATAACATCGGTCTACTCCCCGCGCGAACGCGATGTCAATGCGCGCGGAAACCGCACAAAAACACGCTATAGCGCACTCATCTTTCGCCTCAAGTGTAGGCGTGCGGGCGTGCCGCGAGCTTCAGAGAGACAAAGCAAGCGAGAGATTAAGGTAATCCTACCTAACTGATGACGGTCGTTCCAAAGGTTTCAACAGATTAATTATTGGCGGATCGATCACGCGGAATGCTCATAGCGAGAAGAGAGAACCGGAGAAAGTGCCTCGAGGGGGTGCCTTATCGAAGCGAGCGCGAGACTTTGCTTGAGTTGCCGTAGGCAGAGATGGAAAATCGTTGAGAACTTACGCTGCTCTTGGTTATTTGTTATGCTTATCGCGATATCCCCGTAGCCCCGGGCTCGCGCGTGGTAAGCGAACTATATGTAATTGATATATTTTGGTGTATTATTAGTGTGTCGGTGTATCGATTCAGCTAGATTATCGACGTTGTAGCTTGTTTTTTTGTTTTAAATCCGAAATTTTAAATCCGACAATGACCCAGGAATGATAATAAATAATGGACGAGAATCTATTTTCATCTCGACGTATAATTATACACTGCCGCAAAAATTATACTTGTCGCAAAAAGTCAGCTTATAGACGTATTTTTGCACCTCCGAGCGGATAAGAATAAATCGCAGCGAAGAAGCAGTCGCATAGCTATGCATAATTGAAAACTCAGCACGTTACTATTCCACCGCGATAATGAGCCAAGATCATTTCGAAGAGTTCTAACGCACAGCCGTTAGATTACTTTCGGCTCTCAATTCGACCCTTCAAACTAAACAAATTATTCCATCTAAACGAGACTCTGCGAGGCTACTCTCGCCCGCAACTGCAGAGCAATGTGTAGAGAGGAGCGCCAGACTAAAGCGCTTAATAGCTCAGCACACATCTCGTCATTATCCTGGAAAAGTACCTTTCCGCATGCAGAGTGAATACGTTCCCTGTACGGCGGACGCAACAGTCTAACTCTCGTTTCCGAAACGCGCGCGCACATGTACAGCCAAGTTGTACAAGCAACGATTTCACGAACGCATTATCGAATAATGCATCCTCCGCGTTCTCAGTTATTCGCGCTTGCGCGCTCCGATCTCCATGTCCCCGGATCAAAAACAATTAGAATAGTTTTGCCTCTTGTCGTCGGCGGCGGCGACGCAACTCGAGCAGTTCTGCCGCCATCGGCATAAAGTCATTATGCTCGTCTCGCCGATGAGCATTTCGCCTAATTCCATTTCGCGGCGCGCCGAGGAATTCGCAGCTGACAGTTACAGCTCTCTCCCACCTCTTATGCTCTTCCTACACAGTCTGCAGTGTGCGCCAGCCGCAAACTCGAAGCGATGTTTCCGGCGTATTTGTATGTTAATACGTTGGACTCGCAGCTTTTAGCCGACTGTCCCTAAATTTCGAAAAAGCCACACATATTCCGCTGTGCGCGCAACTCTAGATTCGGCGAGCACGATGCCGCACACGTCTGTTCGCATTCGTGTCGAGAGTTGAGCGAACGCTGGCTCTCTCTCTCTCTCTCTCTCTCTCTCTCTCTCTCTCTCTCTCTCTCCGCATGTCATGTCGCAGCACGACGTGGGTTTCGGCTGGAAATTCCGGTCGAACGCATATATAGCTTGATGAAGTTGTTTCTGTGTGATATTTCGGTTTGATCGCATTTTCTTCGTAATCATGGTATAAATATATACGAGATGTCGGAATTCGTCGAGGTTCGACGTTGTTTTTGGCTGGATAATAATGAGTATATGCCAAAATATCGTGAAAAGGCGAGCGATGTAATAAAACAATGTATAAATGAATTATGTATGAACTTTCATTGGTATACTATCAGTTGTAACACAGGTGACAGGGTGACAGTATGACGTAGAAACGCGTTAAACAGAAATAAAATTAACCTTGCTTATTTTGAGTGAAATATTTTATAAACTATTTATGAATATTTGATGCAATTTATTTTGTTATTTGACCGTTTGTATATATTTATCATCATACTTTTTTTCTGCACTGCAAGTTTTGGTTTATATGTAATAATGCTGCAGAAATAAGTCACCACAGCTTAAGAAAAATCGTCAAGAGTGAATAATGGGAGATGATTTTTCAGTAGAAGCACTGATGAGACTGAAAGTATCTACGCAGAAGTCTCGGGACAAAGCACAAAGGACGTGGCACGATCAGAAATAATCTATTGGGGTTATTTTTCGCTAGTATCCTGCAGGGAGTGCTTGGAAAATAATAGCATTACCTAGACGCTTTCGCAGCGATAAAAAATTGAAGGGGTATGTAATATTTACGTTTTATTTCATGCAACGATTTTTTCGGAGTGAAAAAATTGTAACATATATTTTTAAAAAATGCGTATTGGAAATATTTTCTCATACAACCAAGTACCTTATACAGAAAGTACCCACGACCTCTATTTCAAAGCTTTTTTGTCGCTGAAACCAGCATTATTATAATATTGAAATATTATTCTCCATTTTGCTGAAACATTAGACGGGAATCCATCCAAAAATAAACAACCTAAAATTTTGCGCTTGAGCCTAAAATTACTTTGGAAATTAAGTCCGGTATCATATTTATAGCATTAACGAATACGTCAGCAGCGAAATAGTTTATAATTAGATAAAAATTTCTTTGTGATGTGTCTCAGGCAAAACGGACTTAATGATTCAGAAATCCTGACTCTAAAAAGACTGTACATAGCCACGCATAAACGCTACAGTATATCTTACGATAATTTCTCTCATCGCGCGGTACGTAAAAAAGTCGGTCAAAGTTCGGCACTGTAAAACAATTTTAAAATACATTAAAATAAAAAGTATCCTCTCAAGCCGCGTGGTTCACGATAGTAAACTTGAAAAAAATTTTACTCCAGGCCTACTAAACTTTTTTTCCCTTATGTATTATACATATTCCCAGAGTTCTTCCGTGTGGTTCGAGCACTAACTTTTTATCTTCAGCGAGGTTTAAAGTTTCGAAAAATTGGCACATATTTTCCCGTTCTTTCTTGCATTCCGCGTGCTGTATACTTTCATTAGCTCTGTATAGATCGTCACTACCCATAAAGGGAGCAGTCGCGCGTTAATAAACGTGCAAGTGCAAAGACTAATCCGCGAATCGCAATTATCAGCGGAACGAACGAAAAATAAAAGCCTCGCGAAAGCTTTGACGTACGCATATCCTGGCGCGCGCTCCCCCTGATTTCGCATAACGAGATTCCCGATAAAGCTGAAAATCGCTGAAAGCCATATAGCTGGCGAGAGCAGCCGGCGACAAAGCGATGGCAGCTCGTGCAAAATTCAACCGAAGCACTAGCCGCAGGGGACGAAAAAGCGCGCGCTCTCCGCACTTAAATAATCCAGAAGCGTCGAGCTGCTGCTACTGCTGCAGTTATGAGTATGAACCCGGAGCGTATATATTCGTATACACGCGCGGGTATACACAGGCGCCATTTAAACCTTGCGCGCACCGGCGTGGTTTCCGCATTAGGGGCGAGAAAACGCGGTTAGCGCGGGGGCGCAGCTTTCGTCGCTATAGTTGCAAATCGAATTCGCGCACTTGCTCCCGAGGGTCTCGTGTGCGCGGGAGCTAGCTCTATCCGAGCATCTGGTTAGAAGCGACCGAGAAAGAGAGAGAAAGAGAGAGAGAGGGGGGGCTATATGCGCGTGGCATTAATCTGCAAGCTCGAGAGCCGGCTGAAGCTTCAGCGAAGATTTCATTCAAATTACAGACGTGCTTGTTTATTTTAGCTCACGGATGCAAGGATTAAACCTCTTGGATTGCTCGTCAGCGTATACACGTATTATTATTCATCGGAGCAAACGTGCGTTATTATTGAATGTTTTCATTATTCGCGATTGCCGTGAAGCTTGGCATGCCCTAAGTATTTACCGCGACTAAATTCAATTTCATTAATTTTCTAAGGCGCTTATCCTATCAGAGATGTATCGAGTGTTTTGATTAAAATCATAATTATTTCAATCAACGTTAGTATAAGCTCTTCGCGATCCATACTAGAGAATACGTACATCGTTGTACACGCAGCGCATCGATTATTCGAAAATAATTGCGCGAACCATTTATGTAGTCCAAGCCGTCGATGCAACGCGATTGCAATTATGCACTGCAGTATATAACCCGGACGCTCGCGATTCGCCCTGCTAAATATTTATCCAGCCTGATTTCTCTCTTCATACCCAGGGACAAAGGCGAGTCTCCCTTTTTTACCCTTTGGTGCCGTCGCGCTTCGTGTCCATGCAGTGCAACACGAGCTACTCAAGGCGCGCGTAGAACCAAGACTCAAAGAAAGGCTGAGGAAGCAGTTCAAGGAAGAACTCAGGGGCTTAGGAAAAAGCAACGAAAGCGAGCCCGCTTGCCTTTGACATCGAAATGGGCAATTCTCTTCTTCTTCTTCTCTCTTGATTTCGACAGGGTATAGCGGCACAGGACACAACGACGAGGCGCAAAGGAAGCCTTTTTAGCATTTATATATACTTGCCGCTACACACACAGGAGATCGAGTAGAGAAGGAGGAGGACGATGCAGGAGAGAATTTTCCACGAGCCTGCGAATTTCAATGCACCGCGTCACGCCGGAATGGCTCTCTCCGCTGCCAAAGACAGCAGCTATCCCGACGAATTGCTTTCGTCAATCCGCGATTAAACAAAGAAGCACGCGCTCGGAATAAAGACCAGCTCGATCGAGAGAGCCCTCGGGGACTCGATCGCGCGAAAACCAGCATTTGACCTTATTTTGTTCTCGGACGTATTATTTTATTCTTCTTCGAGCCTTTGAACGCGTAAACTGTCGGCGACTCGGTTATAAATATTTATAGCTGACGAGCACCTTCTACGGAGGCACTTCGAACTCCTTCTTTCTAAAACACAATATACACCTACTCACAGGACAAAGGTATTGTGTACAACGCTTTGTCGATCGCTCCTTCAAATCCGAGCCCGAGAAAGCGCCCGTATACTGGTCTCCATGCAGCGCACCAACGCATTCTTAGAAGCTCTCAACTCAATCAGCCCTACAGAGGAAATCCGGCTATCTGATAAGAGCGCGGAACCCATAGAAGCGCGTCTATCAAAATGACAGATCGCCACTCGTTTCATGTATTATGCATCCGTCCTGCGAGCGGCGCTGCTCGATCCAAGCAGCTAGCTAGTGTGCAGAAACGTCTGAATTAAGCCGCTCTGGTCAAGTAAATCCCCTTTCAATGTCATTACTTAGGCGCGCAGTGTATTGTAGTCGCAGCAGCAGGAGTCGAGCGCGAACGTATATATAGCGGCGCCGGACTGTCGACAACGACGACGTCGTGTCGATTCGCAGATCCGATTCTCCAAGATCGAGATATGCATCGCTGGATAAAAGCAGCCGGCCGAACTTGATGGACGGCCCGAGAGTAGCTGCGATGGACTATAACCTAAGCGTATTCGGTCACGCGCGCCCCCGAGACGTACTGTGGGATCCTATAAATGCCAGAGTGTGCGGATAAGTGAATGCGCGCGGGGGGGAGCGCGTCGTGCGCGTTTATCGCTGAGAGAATATCGAATGCGAGATATACGGGTGATTATTTTTCGGTTTTAGAGCCCAGCTGCGCGAGACAATTAACGAGGGGGTCTGCGTATACTTGTGTCAGTTGTGACGGACAGCTGTTGTGGATTATATCGTCGATAAAATCTTATCGTTGCGTCTCGATTAAAAGCGGCTTTCCGGGTTTTCTGGGTGCGATATAGGATGCTTCGAAGAGAAAATTAAGCTATCAAGATTCAGTGACGATTGATGAGTATTTTATGCTTTCCGATGTTTCAACTCTTATCGTCTCGTTAATTCCTTAACTTTGACAGTCTGCTAAGAGCATCAAGTGTTGAACTTTGAAGTTTATTACTTACGAAGGTATTGGCAATTTCAAGAGGCGGATAGTAGTTAGGCGAATCAATCTATGGCATTACCTGGAACAGAAATAAAGACAAAAATTTTATTTTCAACCGTATACGAATATTGTTACAATTTATCATACCTAAAATTTATATTCACGACAGTGTCCCAATAACAAAATAGCGCAAGTACCTTGTTTATTTCAGACGTCGATCGATCGAACGAAACATATTCGCAAAGATGTGGAACAACGAGGAGGATAATCCTCGCGTCCTCGCATATATTGATAAGCCGGAAGTCTAAAAATCCATTATTTTCGGCACCGTACATCCACCTACACGTACACGGCCGCGCGCGCGCGTGTGTGTACGCGCATCTCCATTCGTCGGAAATTTTCCGATATTAACGGGGGGGAGCTTACGAGCTTTCATCATGCCAGGAAATACATTAAGGGACACATTCGCGTGCGCCGCCGCATCGCATATCCCACATACTCGCACACGCACCTGTGCGCACGTGTTCGCGTTCCGAGGCTCAAGATATACATATATAGGTGCATGTATACGGAAAGCGCATAACGTGGCGTGTCGAACTGTTTTCATTTGGAATCGCGCCACTGCTTCGGGATTGCCGGGAATTAGAGGAAGAAGTGAGCCGCGCCGCGGCGTTTTTGCCTCTCGGTGTGTGTATACCTATAGATCCGTTTTCTTCTCTCTCTTTCTCTCTCAGAAAATGGCTAATGCGCCAGAAACACGCTTCGATTCCCTCGCGGCAGCAGCACGGAACTCTCGGATCCTCGTGGATGAAAGAATTAGCCGCTGAGAGAAGAATCGCCTTTTGCTCCTCTGGCCCTCTCTTTCCTATCGACTACTCTATATCGATAATGCCCCTATAGTTCTGGTATCATATTCCGCGAATCGACCCCCCTTATTTTCCATCGAAAAGCGCAGTCTCTCTTCCTCAATGTAGGAGGTATCCGTTCGAATGATCGAGCGATGCCTGGAGCAGATGCTTTTTATCCGCACTTTTGAAAGGGTAAAGGGAATTTTTTTAAAGCGCTTTTCTCTTATACTCTCTATTTTTATCTCTTAATTCAACTGGTGATTTTGATTAAGCCGTCGGATAATGAAAATTTACAGAAGCAGCGTTGAATTGCAGTGAATCTCATTGTCCGATTTGATAGTACAATTCATGAACGAACCGCATGCTGAGTTTCTTCGTGGATCACGATACGTCAACGACATCACTTTGTCGTATTAACAAAAGCCATCTTATTTCTGATGGAATCCTCATTATTCGGTACGTTTTGGAATTTAATTAAATAAAAAATAAACCCAAGCTAACGGTGCGAATTACAAAGGTCCAATTCTCATTTCTGCATTTCCGTCTGAATTTTCGTCGCGCGTTCAACAAAGCGTGCTGCGAGGACAAACAAGCGTAAAAAATTCAAAAATATTTATAGATTGCGGGGCAGTTGCATACGTGCTCTCGAAAAAGAAAGAAACTCGCGCGCGCGCAGTCGCTCATAAAAGTGTAAGCATTTAACTCGACGGCGACGAACATATACCTTTGACGCCCATTTTCCGACTATTCATTTACAAGTTAACAAGCCAAAAGGGAGCGCAAAAAAAAATTCCTCTTAAATCGTTTTAATGATCATGCATTCAGGAGTCGTGCATTCGCGGCGCGCGGCTCTTTAAAAAAGCCGCACCGATGCGACTCTGCGGGGGGAAAAAGGCGCGCGAAAGGAAGGGGTTGACCCGGTCGGAGGTGCGAAAAAATTGCATCACGGCCCATTTACACACGAGGGTGAGAGAGAGATAGAGAGAGAGAGAGAGAGAGAGAGAGAGAGAGAGAGAGAGAGAGAGAGAGAGAGAGAGAGAGAGAGAGAGAGAGAGAGAGAGAGGAAAGCGGCAAACTTCGGAGCGCGAAGTAAAATAAAAGTCGCGAGGACGAACAAGCCGGTGGTCGGTACGTGCCTGGCATTATGTGCATAAACCTACAATGATTAATCACGCTGCGGTAAAACCGCTCCTATACTCGCCCTCGCGCCGGCCGGGTGGACGTTGGAATGCGGTGTTAATGCTGTGTGTTTCACTTGTTATATCCTCTATGTGTGCTTATATACATATATATCGAGAGGAAGCACTGGTTCTATATATACGCGTGTGTTCAAGTTCTCAACTGCATTGGGCATCATTAATCTTCTCGGGCTATATATAGTCGCATTCGCGCACAAAGAGCCCGAGGCTTTATTGGCTCTCGCGAGCGCGCAGAGCAACTTCTTCAAAAGTGCGCAGTGCACCCCACCGCCGCCGCCTACAATTTACCAACTCGCGCTGCTGCGAACGAGGTCGGTATTTAGTTAAGTGGGTTTAATAAAGCATACGTTATTCGGCCTTCTTTTGCGCTTTGTCGAATTCCTCGGCTGCTTTTTTTTATCATACATAATTGCGCTGCTGTGCGGCGTTAGTAATTTATCCGGAGAATTACCCTGGTAGAAAATTAACGGTTCGAATTTGCTAAGATCTTTAGACTTAGCTAACTGTTTTAACGGTTGCCAAGCTAAAATTTAACAAAAAATGTGGCTTAGGAACCGCTAAGTTTCCAAGATGTCTGCCGGAGGCAAATTTGAGGTTACGAGGTTAGGATAATCCATAGACATAATAGAAATAGACTGCGGGTGAAGGTTAGCGAAAGTGGCACCCTATGAGAGAGAGACAGATGCAATAGAAGGTATGCTGTCTCTCTCTCTAATCGTGTTATTGCGCATGCGCGACCATGCTCACGCGCGTCGAGCTCGTCGCGACGCGGGAATTCTTGCTTGGGAAGCTTGGTTGTAAGGGAAACATGCGTATTTCCCCCTTATCAAATATATTGATTAAATGATTCCTCATTTGAGATTCATCAAACCTTATACTGCATGGGCAAATTCCGCACATAATTGATAATGCAAATGCGATAGCAAATAATCCGCAATTGTAAGGTTGACTTTGGATTTGAACTTCTTCGTTCCAAACTTCTAAATATTCTTTTTGTGGAAATATGCGATTCAAATACTTTAAGTGATCATCTTGAAGACCAGCTCCTATACTATCATAAACATGTAATATACTAGTATCGTACCACACGCATATCCAATGTCCTTCTCTCATTGGACCTCTAAACAAAATTTGAACAAACTCCTCATCAACTAATTTTTCTTGTACGTTGCTCAACATTTGAAGAAAAATTGTAGGTTGCATCTGCATGCTAGGTATCATTTTTGAAAATTCATATATATGCGAGTCATTCAGCATACTTTCTTTTTTGCAACCATTTTCTTGAAGAATTGAAAAAAAATCTGTTTCAAATCCTTTCTTCTTATTTCCAGGTATCTCGTTTTGATTACCAAAATTGTCGCTGCATTATTAAAAATAAGTGTATAGTTTAATGTTAGGCGTGTGTACAATATTAGCGTATAATTTTAAATAGATTTAAATTTTAAATCGTATAGATTTTTAAAATTCTTATTTTATTGTTGTTATTACCTTTGCTCTTTTGCAGTAACATTAAAATTTATGGACGGAACCACTACCTCACTTAAATCTTGATTAGTTGACGTTAATAAATCATTAGCGATTTTCACTATATCATATTCTGATACTTTGTCTACACCAGCCAAATGAGATAATAATTCATTGATAGTAGACATGCTCGAACCATCTATTGCATTGCAATAACACTTCTTTCTTAGATATTGCTAAAAGCCAAGATTCTTTTCGTTCATCTGATAAGGGAAATCTAAAAGGTATGTGAAGGGCAAATTTTGAATTATGAACGATGATTAAAAAGTCTTGTGTATTCAAGTTCTAGATAGATTGAAAAATATGTGTTTATACTTACGAATGGAAAGAACGATTTTCACTTGAAGATTGATCTTCCCTACACACACAACAAGTCCAAACCATTTTATCACTTAACGTAATAAACTTTCACATTTATTTCTTATAATCTAATTATTGATACGCGATGTAGACACTGTTACTGTCAACCGAGCGGACCGATGTTTAACTTGTTCTTTGCCGATACTCAACATGCTTGTCGTAACTAAACTTCGAGCACGACTTACTAGACAAGAACAAACTTGTTGCTTTGCTGTTTATGTATAGACATGTATAATCGGAATATGTATCGAAATATATACATTTAGAATATCAATTTATTATTAGGGTGGTAAGAGAAAATATATGAAATATAATTTGTTGAACAACAAATTATTTTTTATCATGATGAAGTAATACAGAATATTCATTAATAATAAACAATGATATACTTACCGAATTAAGTAATCAAAAATAATAAACAGTAATATACTTACCAAATTAAGTAATTAAATAAAATACAACATATATATACATCGCCACGCTTATTTAATTTAATTCAATTGTTTTTCGCCGTTTCACTTTAAATCCAGCGAATTCCCGCGTCGCGACGAGCTCGACGCGCGAGCATGGCCGCGCATGCGCAATAACACGATTAGAGAGATACAGCATACCTTCTGTTGCGTCTGTCTCTCTCTCATAGGGTGCCACTTTCGCTAACCTCCACCCGCAGTCTATTTCTATTATGTCTATGGGATAATCACCAGCTAAATGAATCAATTTAATTTTATTAATATTTCAGTTTTTTACATTTAATATAGTCCTATTCTAATATCTGAACAACGTTTGTATGATTCGCATGCACTGCACTTCATTTCACTTGACCGTACCAAGTCATGAACTGTTATTTCATAATGGCATGCTGTCTGATCAAATAAAGTAAATAGAAATAGTTTGTATTAGCAAAATAAATAGTGCAAAATGCCTTGTTCAACAAGACTAAACTAAAAAAGAACCCATTCAAATATTCATTGTGGTTTCGAGTACATAAGATAAGAATTTCACATTTTTCTTGGCATCGGTGATTTTCGACCAAAATCTCAAATCATTTAATTAAAATAATAACACAATAAAGATTATCGATGTGCACTCTTTTTAAAAATGCCAAGAGCTGATTAATAAGTTCAAGCAATCTTTATTGTATTATTACTTTAATTGACTAATTTGAGATTTTGGTCAAAAATCACAGATGCCAAGAAAAATGTGAAATTATTATCTTATGTACTCAAAACCACAATGAATGTTTGAATGGGTTCTTTTTTAGTTTAGTCTTGTTGAACAAGGCATTTTGAACTATTTAGTTTGCTAATACAAACAATTTTTATTTATCTTATTGAATCAGACAGCATGACATTATGAAATAACAGTTGACTTGGTACGGTCAAGTGAAATGAAGTGCATCAGTACATGCGTATCATACAAACCTTGTTCAGATAGTAGAATAGGACTATATTATATGTAAAAAATTGAAATATTAATAAAATTAAATTGATTCATTTAGCTGGTGATTATCCTAACCTCTTAACCTATCTAGATACAACTTAAATATATTATCTACAAATTGTTACATGTCCTTTGCATTTCCTAACCTTTTTTCAATTATAATCAATCATATAGATAAATTTATATTAATTAATAAAAGTTTTAACCTGACAATTGTATACTTATGGCTAGTCAACTGAATTTAAGCAAATTAACTGCAAGGAGCTCTGCATAAGCTTCTATTACAGTAAGCGGTTATTTAGCAGTTTTCTAAGCGGTTCATTGGCGTTATTGGTTAAATAAGCCATTGCTAAGCCATTGAACCGTTGACATTTCTACCAGGGTAGGGTTAACCGTTTTGTGCAAGACATAACTGCAGGTGCATTTGTTTTGCTCTAGTGGCAAAGAAAATATTCGCTAGACCGTTAATAGCGTCGGCGTATGTACGTTAGGCGTGTATATGGTTATATTAGACTTTAGGAATTTCAATACTCTCGGGCACTTCCGCATGTGAAAAGACGATGTCATGGCCTCGTGAATATCTGCATAAAAATCGATTTATTTGAAAAGAGCTAGGCCGAGGCGTCTACGTCTTATTGAAATATGCAACACACTGTATACGGCTATACGTGTACAAGATGCGCCGCTGGGCTGTATCTTCGGCACAATTTTACTCGGCTATCGATGAAAATATTAGAGAAATGCCTCGATTTCAATTTTCTTCGCCGCTTTTTTTTACATCGCGATTACATGTAACTGTGCTCTATTTTCGATTCGAGCAATATATCTCATCTCAGGCGAGAGTCTCGACTATATAAAAAGTGTATCCCTCATCCGATTTTTAGGAATCAGCCGATATGCATGCGAAACTTAGAAAAACTGCTTAATAAACCGATGTGCGTTTTTTCTAGCAAACGTCAACTTCACCCCCCGAAGACACAAAGCTGCTCGCGGGAGAGCTTCATGGAGTACGTCAAGCTGCTCCAGCAGGGATAAAGCTTGGGTAACGAGGAAGAAAAACCGTAAATGCTTTTTGCGGCCCTCGCGAAATAACGCCAGCAACGTGCTAGCACGGACATCTCGTCGGCCTCATTTGGCGCACGCAAAACACGCGGACAAGACGCGTCGCGAGGAACACAAGTCTGTCCTGGGTCCGCGCATAAACTTCCTGCATATCTCGGCTTCTCTCTTTCTCTCTTCCTCCTGTGCGCATAGTCGCGCAGCTTTCGTTTTTTCCTTAGTTAGCAAAAACTTCCCACGCGGATATAGCCCTGTGCTCGCGTGAGTCTGAAATGCTGTGTACGTACTACTCGACAGATTTACTGTTTATAAGTAGGACTCGTGCACTTGTGGCGGAAAAGCAAGGAATACGGACTGTTTGTTCCGTGAGCTTATGCACGAGGGCCATATACTGGAGTTTTAATAATGTGCCAAGAGGAACAAATACTATGAGCGATTCCGCGCGCCAGCGCGCGCAAGGACAGAACATCGCGTGGACTTGATTACGGAGACTTGCGCGCTCGGTTTGCGTGCTGTGGCGTGTGGGGCCTGACAAACGCGTGCGAGAATAATAGCTATTCGATATTACGAAGCTCAGGTTCGTATATATGTATGTGCTCTGACTTCCGCGGATATTACTCGATAAAAGTTCCTTTGCGGATTTTCAGCGTTGTGCAATCGTTGATGAAGTCGCGGCTCGTGTTGTCGTGCTAATTTGAAAGCGCAGCTCGGCTTGTTATAACGATGCATCGCTTTTCTTTGTTCGATTATAGCGCAGCTGAATCGTGAAAGGATATTCGCTCTTTAATATATTACTTCAATGCAATTAAACTACGCGGGTGTATCGTCATGGACTTTCAAACTTCGATATTGAAAAGCTCTCTTAGCCATGCAAATCCACTCATATTGTTCGCAAAGTACTCGAAGGAAAAGTTTAATTCTTTTTTAGCCCGAGCTGAAATTATAAACATCCTCACGCCTCGATCCTTGGCCGCTAACGATTTCCCCCAGCCATCGATACTTATCGAAGTTTCAAGTTCCACTTGGAAAGCTTCGAAGTTTCATGGAAATCGTATAATGCTTTCAAGCGACCGAAAGAAATCCCGAAAGAGGCAAGGATAGATAGAGCGCAAGACAGTAAGGGCATTGGGAATGTGGGTTGAAAACAGAGACAAAGAGAGAGCACACGAGCCAGACGATTCGATAATGCGGCCAGTTGAAGACTCGCAAAGAGCCAACCGCCGACCATCGCAGGCCTATTACATATTCTAGAATGCCCTCCTACCCAGGTCGTCCCCTACCACATCCACGCCCCTATGTATGCGATTTTGGTCGACGACATTAGCGGCTGCGCGCGTAAGCCGTTTAACGAGCCAATGATAACTGGCTCTTTGCCGCATTGTACGCGGGGTTCAGAGTCGATCCGTTTTCCCGACGACGCCAACAACATTGGAATTCATCGACGAGAAGCGCCGCAGACATTCGGCTTACGCCCCAAGCCTTCTTCCAGTCCTCTCGGAATGTTTACGAGCTCGTAAAGTTGTTAGTGCCAGGTGCAAGCGAGCTATTTTGCATGAAGAATTCTAAGATTGTTTTATTGGCAAACGCGCGGCGGCGAAACGAGTGTCGATTTTTTGTTCGAAGCGGGGGAGCTTGTGCTCTCGAGAACGGGCGGATATTCAGTTTAATGGTTTAGTCGTAATGATTGTGTTCGAGAAATCGATATACTTGTATCTCAAAGTATAGCTCTCTGAAATGCAAGATTATCCAGCTGATGGTAATCCTATGAAATTCGACGAGTAGTGCCTGCAGGGCATATTTCGAGAGAAGCTTGAAAGGAGAAAGGAACTCTTTTAAAATTTTATAAACAAGCAAAGTCTAGTGGTACATTTTTTGCGCCATGAAAGCGTGAATAATTTTTTTTTCGTCATACGCTTTAAAGTATTCAAAACCGCGAAATAGAGTAAAGCACGAGCTTTGAATTTTTCGTGCTCGAAAAAAAAACTTTTTCATAAGAGCGTTTGCAGTGGGGCCACGTGAGCCGATCGAGTGAAAAATTCATCAAAGGTAGCTTGCGCAATAGCAGGCCTAATTCGCGGGGAAATCGAGGCAGCAGCCAGCGTTGGCGCAAAATCCACGGTTGCTACCCAGTCGGCTTTTATATTTGTTTGCTATTCCAGCCTCTCCATATACCCCTTATTCCGATGGAATTTTTCGAAATTGCTTTATTTTTCGCTGCAATCAAAAACCTGCGCGATACTCGAAACTAAATGTTTATTGTTGCAACACTTTTTCATTCAATTTTCAAGTTAAAATCAAGGTATTATTATTTTTTTTAATCGTCGCTGCAGTTAAATTAGTGTGACAATGTTCGAGGCGAGACGAGGATAAGTTTCTAACAATACACGTGATAAAAATATATTAGTCGTCAGCTTTAAATTTAAAGCTCGTGATGACCCATTTCTCTCGCGTTGTCGCGCGCACTGAGAGAAAAGAAACATTGCAGCAAACATATATGTTAACTGTTAACATAGGCATGTTCGATTTGAGCCAATAATAAATATGTTAATAGTTAACGCATGGCTGCCCTTTACGATTTTTCATAGACTTTATGAAGTAATCAGATAAAAATTATTAGAAAACACACTTGAATTAATTTTATTAATGCTGAGTAACTTTACAGTGATATAATGTCAAAATTCAAAATTTTGTCTTTCATCTGCCTTTTGGGTCTAAATACCAGGTCTGGTAGTTCTAGAGATAAAATAATAAGTGTCATTCCAACTGATTCAGCAGTCTCTGGCATTTCAAAAAAGGTATATGTCAACTAGTTTATCACTATTAGTTCAAAAATTATTGGAAAAATTCAAATCTGAAAAATGAATGATCACGATATGATGTTTAACACACTACTGAATTTTTCCAATAACTATTGAACTAATAGTGATAAACTAGTTGATCAATTTTGAATTTTGACATTATATCATTCCAAAGGCACTTTGCATGCTTCCTTAGGTATATTTAGTTGCTTTCGTTCTATTGTTAATGATTTATTGAATATTCATGATAAATAAACCCTCAAGAATATTTTTTGTATGAAAGAGGATGACGGATTTTGAGGTTAGGCGGTACGAGAGAAACGCCATCTACACGTAACACTACGCACGATAGCCATGAAATTCATATGTTAACTATTAACATACAGATATTTCCCGCAATATTTTGTATGTATACTATAGAAATCTATAGTATACATACAAACTGTTTTTGTTTCGTATAGAATATTTGTAAGATGTACACGAATATATCAGCAATCATTGCTCCTAACGTGTGTACATGTTTACGGTAATGATATATTTCTCTCAGTGCGTCTATAACTACCGCTGTACTTGTTAATCACTGCTTTAATCGTTATCGATGATCGCTCAGAAAGGGCCAATAAAGAAGCAGATCATAAAATAGCGTTTTATGAGGTTGCTTACTTCTTTCTTCTTTCTCGCTCTCTTCGCGATCCCATCCGTAACGAACGGTGCGTGTATTATATTTTTCAAACAAAGATTTCCAAAGGTGATTTTCATGGATATCCTTCAGGTTGAAGCGAATTAGCGCATTCACGGATTCCAAAAGTTAGGAAGTGGGAAAGAAAGTCGCCTTCGCGGTCTATCACTGCGTCTCGGACAACTTTTTTCAACCTACGCGAGTTCGAATTACAGAGTTCTCGAACGATTCGCGACCCAATTCGAAAAAAGTGACTAGTGCGGCGCGAGTTCACGAGCAGCTATATAAAAGCAGCGATATTAAATTGGCAAAACTCGAGGGCATTTCAGGGTGCATGATTAACAGAAAAAAAACGAGAGGGAGAGAAATAAAGAGAAAAAAAGGTTGAGAGAAAGTATCGGCAGAGAAAGAGGCGCTGACGAGCACACGCCCCTGTGCGCCTTAATGAATTTCACGGGCTGGAGCAGTTTTTCCCTCATCCCCTCAGAGCGCGTGCGCGCGCGCTATGTATAAATTCGTAATTTCTGTTTGTGGTGAGAAAATAATTGCGCAAGAGCTCGTCGGCGTGTAAATAGACGGCTAACGAGCCGAACAAAGCTCCTTCATCAATTCATTATATCCATTCGCGCTTATATTCGAAGCGGTTTCATTTACAGAGCGTTGCCGAGCGCGAGAGAGTTTTCTTCTCACTGGCTCTGCGTTATTTTCCCTCTTCTTCTCCGTCATTCCCCCGCATCCGGTTATACACACTTTAGCAGTGAACTCAGTAAGGAGTGGAGGCTGTGTGTGAGAGAGAGAGAGAGAGAGAGAGAAAAAGGGATGAAGAGAGAGGGAGAGCGCATTCGTTCAGTTCGGCGCGGAAAAGCGCAAATTTGAAATGTAAATTGGTAATAACGGGTAGTACATCCCAATTTGTAACGAGCTCGCTACAGCTGCGCTATCGAATAAGGTCCGGGAGCCAAGCGGATATGTGTGCAGGAGAAAAAATAACGACCGGAGCGAAAGTATAGAAAAAGGACATCGATTCGTTAGGTGAGTCTCTATCCCTCAGTTTTCTTGATTGTAGATTGCACCGCGGCCCAATTTATCTAGTGTGCAGCTCTTTGTATAAATCATTCTTGATTTTGAACAAAGATTGAGAACGTCTTGACACGTTAAAAATGTTTCAATTATTCCACTCGTTAATTTCTTTATCGTTATCGAGCGACAATCATTCATTGAGCATATTTACATTAACATTGATAAAAAGTATTGACATTCGACATCCCGAACCAGAGTGAGACTCGAATACACATCGAATAGCAATAACCTCGCGCTCGGTCGGCAGCCGTTTCATTTCCAGCCACTTGGAGTGCGACGAGGGGCAAGTCGCATCGAAAATCACGGTTGTATGTCGTCCAAAAGAGAGATGCCATATCAGCCGACCGCAAACCAAGCGTCAACGCTGTATTATAGCCTACCCTCTCTCGCGCTATATGTGGATGTGTGGCCAGCGCTAGCAGAGAGAGAGAGAGAGAGAGTGCGCGCGCATGCATTGTGAGTCTCTGCCGGGTAACAATTTGTTCCTTATCCGCGAGCGATAAATCATTTCCATTCACGTGACTGACTTTATCGCGGCGGCACGTTCAATCGGCCGCGTCGCAGTTCGGTTCGAAACTGCGCGCGCGCATGTGTCGTCGGGCCTCGAGGATATTGCACGACCGCACGGCTGCACGGAACATCTCGGGCGTGTTGGGATCGGGAATGTGTTTTATTGCCCTCCGCAGCAGCGCACGGCTATACCGATACGCGCTCGCACACACACACACACACGTGCGCGAAAATAGACGTCGCGGCCTGCACAATGGGGCCCTCTCTTCCGCGGCCTTCTCTTTGCGGAGGCTATACAGCAGCTAGTGCACCGTTATTAATCATCGTACGTCGGCGTTACGCCGCCGAGGCGAAGTGCTTCGTGAGACCGCTATGCACACACTGCACACGCGTGCATAATACGTCGGGGCGGGTATTATCCTCCTCTTTTGCCGCTGCACTGGCTCCTCTATTGCTGCTGCTGCAGCAGAGCCTCGCAGACTTAAGCCTCGTGCGTGTGCGCGTGCGAGAGCGAGTATTACAACGAAAACAATTTTTTACGCGATCCCGTTATTCCGCGCGCCGCGCACACGCTCAGCGCGCCATTATCGAACGCCATTACCCCCGGCCCTTTAATTAACCGGAGCCGGCGCGCAGATAAGCGCGATGAATTTCGCCGCTGCCTAATTGAAAGCATAAAAATCGGCCATCAAATTAAGCGTAATCCGCGTTTTATTTAAAGACGCATTAGCGCGCGAGAAAACGAGTAAAGTTAGCCCCCGTAAAAAAGTAACTCGAAGCGGTTTTATACCCCCGGAGGCATTCAATTACCTTAATTAGTCCGGCCTTTCCAGGCTAAACAGCCGTTGCGCGCAGCTCTCGCTCTGTGTAATGTGTATACCTACGTATAATACAGCAGGCAACAACGGGACACCGTGGCGCGGCGCTCTCGGCCTGTTGAGCGAGATGAAACGCTCTTAACGCGAAAGAATGAGAAATATTGGCGGCGTCGCGAATAAGAAAAAAGAGAGAGAAAGAGTGGGTGGCGAAAGGGCATGATTGACAGCTCGTTATTTTCTTCGAAAGTGCGCGTTGCCGGCGAGATAAGAAAAATGAAAGGCGAATAATAGGGGCAGCATAGCAGCGGCAGTAGTCGAGTGACGTAAAAAAAGAGGAAGAAGGAGCGCTGGTGGTATAGCAAAAAAGAACGAGAGCAGAAGGCGAGAGGAGGAAGAAGAAAAAGAGGCGAGCGAGAGAGAAAAAAGCGAGCGAGCGCGAGTGGCCGGCGATTTCCAGTAGCTCCGAAGCAGCGAAAAGTATAATCGAGTGGCGTGTGCGCGCACCGCTAGGAAAAAGTATAATTGACTTCGCGCGCGGGGAGATGTAGCCGCCTGGATATGGTCTCTAATGTCGAGGAGCGCGCGTCATGAGTTTTGCCGCGCGGCTCTCTCTCTCTCTCTCTCTCTCTCTCTCTCTCTCTCTCTCTCTCTCTCTCTCTCTCTCGGCTAGAAAAAAACGAGAAAATGACCACGGCCGTCCACGCTGATCTGCTACCGCCTTCCTGCTGTACATTCCTCTCCTAGTGCAGCCGCGCGTCGATCGTGTCGGCTTGATAAAAATCCTTCCTCACGCTCCCGCCGCAATTGGAGCGACACATACGTGACGTTCATTTCCTGCTAAATTATAGAGTAATAGACTACACTACTGCGGCGCTACTGCTGCTCTCGAAAATCGGAGCGAAAAGAAAAACGTATAATGCTGGTTTATATAACGGCAGGGTGGGGAAAAAAGTCGTTTCGTCGCCGCGCGAATTCCACTCGTTAATCTAGTCAAAACTTCGTTATTCCATAAATGTTTTGTCACAGGGGCCAATCCGAATAAGGTTGCCTATGTTAAATCTTACGGACACAAAATAGTACGAACGGTCGCCATGGGCACTTTACCCCCCCCCCTCCGGTCTCATAAGACTGCGTGTTAAAATTGCCATCAGCGCCAGCCCTCCCCTCCAACCGGACGCACCCAGCCTATAGCTTCGCGGCTTCGGATGCCGATGCGCTACTAGTATAGCGGTATGCGAAGAATCTCGACTCTGCTGCACTGTTGCGAAATGTCACGAATGCGGAAAATGCTAAAAGTAGATAATTGGCCGCGACAGTGATAATATAGAGAATTTATGCGAGTATGATCGCCGACTTTGATACAGAAATTTCAATCAAGTTTTACTCCGTGTGGCACGTCAGCATGCAAAGACAGAATCGATAAATAATTAGAATGTTGAATAGGAAATGCGTATGAAGAAATGAATTGAAATTTTTGTTATAGTTATACAATCGAATTGTCGGCTTTCGTTAAATATTTACTGACGAAATGTCCATTAACGCGTCCCCTCTATCATGCGGGATCAATAATATTTCAGCATATAATGTGGAATGTACATAAAACGGCATTCATTACTTAATTGCCGAATTATCGGTTAGCAATTTAGATGTGAAACCACAATTATTCATGATAAGCTATACTACGGCTATATACACTATGGCTCAACGACAGTTACGATCAAATGCGTGACTCATCAGCCGAATGCAATGCGTTAACCTCTGTCATGTATAGGAATTAGCCCACATATCCATACAGTCATGCACGCGCGCGAAAAGTGCAGGACACTATTGCGCGAAACGTATCGCCGAACAACATAGCAATAGGCAAAACTGCCTATGTATGCGCAGCATTGATGGAAAATCTGAAATTCCACGCACGCGCGTCGTAAAATCCGACTGATTCCTCGAGGGCGATCAATTAACCCGTAGACCGGCAAATATTTCTTTACGATACACACACGCGCAGTACACTGAGAGAACTATATATTAAAATTTACTACATATGTAGGAAAAATTACTATATTAGACAGTAATGGCAGGTCATACTTGCTCCATGACGATTTTTACTATATTCATAGTAAAAATTGTTAGACTTATATTAAAATTTGTTACACTAGAAATTACTACATTATATAGTAAACATTATTTTAAGAATTTCTCCGTGTGCCAGAATTTGAGGTTATAAAGTTGATTTATGTAGTTATCAGAGACCAAAATCAATATATTTTTGTTTATCTGGTATTATTGAGTGATAAAATATCATTCGCTGCTATTATTTATTAATTTTGGTCAATTTATTATTAACATTATCTCATGAGTAAATGTGATTAATATATCAGATTTGAAATTTAGTATATAACAGTACTGTTTGGGTAAGTGGTCAGCGCGCTCGACTCCCATTCCAGATGTCCAGGTTCGATTCCCGTCACCGCAGAAAAATTTCTTTCTTTCGTTTATTTCTTTCACTTTTTTTTTTTTTTTTTACATGGCATTTGGAACTCGAAAGTTCATCGCCTCATCTACGCAAGCCTTCCACGCTGCCCTATCTTGTATCAACCCCACCCTAGATGCACCTCTCCGATCGACACCCACCCGTCCTATTTCTACTAGATCTGCTTTTACGTTGTCCTCCCATCTACGTCTAGGTCTACATAGAGGTCGCGTTACCATCGGCCTGCCCTTCATGACACGCGCTGCCGTGCGATCGTCTCCCATTCTCGCTACGTGCCCTGCCCATCCCAATCTGCGCGATTTTATTATTCTGTTAATATTTGGTGACGCGTACAGATTGTGTAACTCATCATTGTGTAGTCTCCTCCATTCCCCGGTTTCCTCATCTTTCTTCGGCCCGTATATTTTTCGCAAGACTTTATTTTCAAATACCCTAAAACGGTTGTCCGCCTGCTTAGTGAGAGCCCACGTTTCGCACCCGTACAGAACCACCGGCAGTATTATTGTCCTGTATATTCTTATTTTAACGTTCTTAGACAACAGCCTCGACTTAAGTAAATTACTCACGGCGTAGAAGCAAGCATTACCCGAATGGAGTCTCTTATTTATTTCGACATTAATCTCGTTTCTATCATTTATGGTCGTACCCAGATACCTGAATTCGCTAACCTTTTCAAAAGTAAAATTCCCAACTCTGAGATCTTCCTACCCTCTGCAGATGCCTAGCTTATCCACAATCATGTACTTTGTTTTTGATTCACTCACTTCTAACCCTGTATACTCCACCGCTTTTATGAGGATTTCCGCGTTTCTTGCTACCGTTTCCCTACAATCCCCCAGTATATCCAAATCATCTGCGTAGCCTAGTATCTGCGTTGTTCCATTAAGCGTTGCGCCCATCCGGCTAACCTGCATTTTTCTAACGGCATACTCTAACGTTAAGTTGAACAGTACCGTAGAGAGCCCATCCCCTTGTTTTAAACCATCGCGTATCATGAAGGGTTCTGATACATTACCGCCTACTCGGACCTTTCCCGTGCTTCCGTTCAGACATATTTGAATTAATCTCACGAGTTTTTTCGGTACACCGAGAAGTACTAGAATTTGATACATTTTGCTTCGCTTAATAGAGTCGTACGCTTTTTTAAAATCTATAAATAGTTGGTGTATGGTTTCGCAAAATTCCCACTTTTTCTCTAACAACTGTCTTATGATAAACATTTGATCGCTCGTCGATCTGTTGCGCCGAAATCCGCACTGACAATCTCCTACTGTATCTTCCGCGAATGGAGTGAGTCTAGCTTGTATTACGTTTGACAGCACTTTGTAGCACGTTGCTAAAAGTGAAATACCCCTATAGTTATTGCAGTCTGTCTTATCCCCCTTTTTAAAAATCGGTATAATGATAGATTCCTTCCAATTTTCGGGTATTGTTTCATTTTTCCAGATGGCACATACTAGTTTATAGATTTTGAAAGTGAGCTCGACGCCCCCATATTTGAGTAACTCAGCTGGTATAGAGTCATTTCCCGCGGCTTTGTTGTTTTTTAGTTTTTTAATCGCGGCCTCTACTTCTTGGTAGCTCGGTTCCTCCACGTGGGGTTCAGCAGTGTGAATTTCGTCCCCTAATTCTTCGCTATTTTCTTGCACGTTTAATAATTTATCGAAATAATTTTTCCACAGCGACAGTAATTCGTTGTCATTTGTTATGAGGTCCCCGTTTTCGTCCTTTATCAATTGCGCTCTACTCCTAAAACCCTTTCTGATGGCGTTAATCCCTCTGTACATTTCGCGGGGGTTATTTTCCTTACTGTTAGTTTCTATTCTCCTAATAAGATTCTATTGATACTCCCGCTTCTTATTTCTGTAGATCGCGCTCGTCTGTTTCCTTACGTTATAATACTCTTCTACGGTCCTATCGCTTCTATTTTGTAAGCTATATAATTTAGCCTTTTTGCGCCTTTCAAACCAGAGTTCGCACTCTTCGTCAATCCATGGTTTGCTCTTTGGCTTTTTCTTTTTACCCAGTACTTTGTTCGCTGCCTCTTTTACCGTTTTTTCGATGTCCCCCCATAAGCTATTCGGTTCGTCATTCCCCTCCGGCGATGGGTTTGCTTCTTCAAGTGCCTGAAACCTGTTATTAATTTCTATCTGGTACCTAATTCGCTTTGTTCTATCTCGTAGTTTCTCAATATCGAAGCTTTCTACCTTGTTTGCTCGCTTACTATTTTGATTCGCTACTAGTCTAGCTCTTAATTTGGCTACTACTAGGAAGTGGTCCGAGTCGCTATCTGCCCCTCTGTAAGCCCTTACGTCAAGAACATTAGTATGACGTCTTTTTTCAATGAGGAAATGATCAATTTGGTTCTGTGTGGCCCCGTCCGGCGATGTCCACGTTGCCTTGTGTATGTTCTTGTGCTTAAAACACGTAGTTTTGATTATAAGATCTTTTGCCGCCGCGAAATTTATGACCCTAATACCGTTATCATTGCTGGCTTCGTGCAGGCTTTCCTTACCTATAGTAGGCCTAAACATTTCCTCCCTACCTATTTTAGCATTGAAATCGCCTAATACTATTCTTGTGTCGTAAGACGCGAACTGGTCGATTACCTGCTCTAAAGTTTCGTAATAGAGATCCTTAGCTTCTTCTTCTTTGTCCTCCGTAGGACAGTGTACATTAATAAATACATATCTATACCATTCACCTTCGATAATGATGTACGAGAGCCTATCATTGACGGATTTGAAACTTTTAACCGAATGTATGATGCTTTTGCTTACGAGAAATCCGGTGCCTAGAGAACCCCCACTCCCGGCCCCATACAGGTACGTGAAGTTACCCGATGCTAGTACTCCGCCATCTGGCCACCGCGATTCCTGTATTGCTACCAAATCTAGATTGTACCTATCAGCTTCCTTTACGAGTTCTTTAAACGCACCTGCTCTGTATAGACTGCGAACATTCCAAGTTCCGACCCTTAAGTCCCTTTTGGTTCGGATTTGATTTTTTTGAGCCATGATGTTATGTTAAACCCGCGCGCTTCAGATCCTGTTCCGATCGCAGGTGAGTCCACCGTTCTAGAGGTGATAACCCCCATACCTCTCTAGAACTAAGTATGAGAGCTTTCCGACTTTGACGAGGACAGTGTCAATTCGTCGTCAGATACACTACGGTTTCATTCTCCCATCCTAACGCCCCCCTGCAAGGCAGCGCGCCTTCGCTGGCATCGTTACCGCGTAAGACCAGGTGACGAATCATTCTACACATCCCTTTTCGGGGCAGTTGTCATCGCTCCCGCATCCTCCTCGGCAGCAGGATTTTTGCCCATTTTTGTAATGTGTGATGAAAGAGATAGATTGAGAGATAAGAGATAATGTGAAGTGTTTTTGTTGTTGTGGTGCTTGCGTAGTGTTTCTAGATGAATGCGTTCGACAGTGTGGGCTCATCACACCCACGCCTGTTCCTATCGGCTGTCCGCGGCTGCTTATTCAATTTATTCGCAGCTAACCTCTTTCTCAGGGGCTGTTCCTCTATCCGCAACCTAAGGACGCGCTGTGTAGTGGTGATAGGCACCCACCCGTCCGATCTGGACGACAACGCCCAAGACCCGCTTAGGGTAGCGGCATTGTAACAGATTTCTTTCACTTAACAACATTAAATATCAATAATAATAATAATAAAATAAAATAAAATTGGCCAGCAAAAAAAAAATTAAATTTTTTAAAATTTCATTTCAGTATAGAAATTACTATCTGGGATAGTAAAATTTAATACAAAGCAAGTATAACCGTCCGTTACTATATAATATAGTAATTTTTCCTGCATATGTAGTAAATTTTAATATCTAGTCTTTTCAGTGTATACGCGCGGCGTGCAGAGCCTGTCGCGCGCGCACGCGGGCTATTTTCCCCGACCGCATTTATACCGAAACGACGGGGCAGTCCTCAATTATTCGACGCTTTTTTACGCCGTATACACGCGAGAGACTGAAATACGCGTCGCAGCCACTTGTCATGCTTCCGAGAGCACGGCAATCGCTCTTCCGCACCCGCTCGCCTGTGTGTGTGTGTGTGTGTATACGTATACTCGTTTGTTGGCAGTTGCACAGCGTGGCGCAAAAAAAGCCGCACTGGCGAGATTTTTTTATTTTATCCAGCCGTATACACAGAGACAGCGCGAAAGCCGGATGTCCGATTGATATTCCGCGTCACACGCTGCGCCGAGCCGCGAGATTCATTGCGAGCGTCATAAGCGTGTCCTGTTCAATTGAGAATGAGACAAACGAGAGAGAGAAAGAGAGAGAGAGAGAGAGAGAGAGAGAGAGAGAGAGAGTCGGCTGCAGTGTCCAGGCAGCCGTTTTTGCGCGCGCGTGCGAGACCTGGCTACTGGAGCTTTTCTATTTTCCGAGCGATTGTGCTGCGCTCGGGATTCGCTAGCTTGGAGTAGCTTGAAGTGCCTGTCTACTTTTCCGAATGCTTCGACTCCCTCTGACTTTATAAGCTACTGTGCTGCCACTGCCGACTGGCAAATTTTTTCCCCTCGCCTTTGTTTCCAGTTTTACCCGAAAAAATCTGCGCGCTACGTTTTGCTTCATGGCGAAAAATTTCAAAACTAAGTTATATGCACACGCATGAAAAATCGTATTAGCTTAATCTCGTGATTGATATGCCAGAATTTTTTCAATTTAACGCGGCTTCTCGCGGACTTCCGTGTAATTAGGGCGCGCAGGATGAAAATGACCGAAACCATTTTTCATCAAAGCGCTCTCGCGGCAGCGGCCGCGCCTGCTGCACACAAAAACGCCAATCAGATATCTCTTTGCGCGGCTGGCAGGCCGTTTAATTAATTATCGATATAGGTATTACAAGTTAATCCGACCGGGGACGCTGCCGCCACCGCCGCGAGGCGAACGAGGGAGCTAATGCTATATACCGACAGCTAAATAGAGGGACTACGGCCGTTCATCGATTGGAAGCGTGCGGCGGCGGCGGCGGCCGTGCTCTCTCGGCACAGTTATTTCCCCTTTTATAAGATGATTATTAGTATCGCCTGGCCATGAAATATCGAAGCAGATTATGGCCCGCGCGCAAAAAGCTCGCGCACGCGTCTCGCTTCTACACTGTGTGTGTATGAGGTCGCGTTGTTGTTGCCGAATGCACGGCTCAGCGCACCGTTTAATTAAATCGATCGTATGTGTGTACGAAATTGCTGGAATTTCCCGCATATTGGCTGCTGTGTACGTCGTGTAACGTTGAGCGATCAATCATGCCTAAGCTCTCTTGGCTAATTTTTACACGCTTTAGTCGTGTAACCTTCGCGATTAAGACGCTCATTGCGTCTGACCGTGCGCGAAGCAACACTACTTGTGACTTGATCCCAACGAAAATTGAACGTGTCACGCGGTAAAGTCACTCTTTGTCTTCGATCGATATGGTTCTCTTCATATATATTCAGGCAATTTTAAAGAATTTGCCAGTTAATATATAGTCAGTTGAATTTCGTCATTTGACGTTAAAATTCTACTCGACCTAGTTTTAAGGTTCAATCTCAATTATTTTCAATTGCTTTGTATTCACGCAGACTTAAAATTCTTTCCAATTTCATTAATTCAATCGACACCTGTGCAAAATTATTGAGAGAAATAAAAAAGAGAATTTTACGATTTTACCACTTTTTCGAAGTTAAAACGAGAATATTTTTCTAATATTGATTATTTCAAATTCTAAATCGAAAAAATAAAAATAACCTGGGGAAAGCTTTACTCTCAAGCAAAGTACAAATGACTCCTGTTTTTGTCATCGAGTTAACATCCGGCTCTCCATAAATACAAGCTGCCCTCCCCCCCTCCTCCTCTCGCCCTTTTTACTCGTCGTCGTCCTCGATTTCTTGCGAGCGAAAGGCTCGCCAGTACTTAGGAGGAAAATAGGATTTTCAAGACCTTTGGCATGAGCTGCACCACTACTTGGCAAGACTCTGCCTCGGAAAGCCAAGGTAGTAGTCTTCGGAGCAAAGGAGAGACAATGTAACGAACTGTCGTGCAAAATGTCTTCTTAAGTCGTGGGCTAAATTTATGAAAATTTGGTTTCCGCATGATTCCATGTGGAAGCGAGATAGCCAAGTTATATATTGTACATGAATGTTATACGGCAAGAGCGCCGAATTATAAGTTGATACATAACTTGTCGCATAATGAACTACTTCGCAGATGAATAGATGCGACGCTTAATCTTATCGCATTTTTATTAAGAACGGTAGTCGTAATTTACGTGTTCGCATTGACAGTTCGCAAATTTACTAGTTACCTTTATTCACATCCACAAATTTCGCCTACCCCTTTCACAAACGTGCAAATACAGTTGCGTAATAGGTAATTCGATTGAATAGTTTGGTATTCTCTGTATGCACTGATTCTACTGTGCACAGGAATGTTTTGATGAACAATCGTAAATTGTTTCTAAATTAACCAAAACGTTTGATAAATAGCCATGGATGTGAACTCAGGAAATGCGAAAAATTAATGATTTTCTCGCGGTTTGAATCTCTTGGTTTGCAACAACAAACTACTTAGCAAGTGATGCCTAGAGACTAGTTGTGATAGAACTTGAGAATATTCTCGGCTGGCCGTAAGACGTGTAATTAGCTAAGATTAACAAGCCTTATGCGGTTTAGGAGAGGTCTGACTATACGATATCTCTTCACGTGCACATCGTAATATCGTATCCTTCTTGAGTTTCGTTATCGGAATTCGTATTTGTTTCCGAAAATACTACCGAGCCTCGCCATAAAGTTTTCATAAGGAAAGCGAACGTTGCAGTTATAAAAATTAAAACTGTTTTAGAGCGTAAAAAAAGAAATCAGTAGAAAAAAAACTGCGAAAAAATGTCTCTACAATGTGAATTAATCAAGCGAACAAATGAACTCCTGAAAAATTCACGGCTCATTTTCCTTCAGAACTCCGAGCGCGGTGCCATCAATTAGGCAACGAAGAAACCAGACCTCAAATGCAGGAGCCGCAGCAGCAGCGCGCACATCTCCGCGACGATGAAAAACTCTCGAAGAATCTCCAGGCGGCAGGAACACGCTATAATATTTCACGAACCCTATCTAATTTCACTAAGAAATCTTGCCCCCGCGCGTATATAGGGGCAGAGCGAGTCCATTGTTCGCTAGTCGTGTCGTCGTCGTCGTCGTCGGTCCTCTTGAATTTCCTTTGGCCATCCCGGTGGCTTGTCCGGCGCAGTTGCGAATCCTCTCGCCTCGCAGTGCTACTCGCTCGAATATGCAGCGGCCCGTGAGCCATGATCCATTGTGTAAGTGCGTACACGTCCGCTGCAGCAGAGAATTTCCGCGCGTCCTGCGCTCAAGAGAGAGGGGGGAGTATTCGACACGTGCTAGAAGCTGCTTCGAATTCCTTTTCAGGCACGGTGGCATTAGCGCAGCGCATAGTGCTCTCGCTAAGGTACTTATCCCTCCAGTCCAGTTGGTATTGTGCGCCATTTCGATATAGATAAGGATCTTGGCGGAGAGAAATCTGGATGAGTGCTGTGACCAGTGACCGTCTCGATGCAGTTAGCCTGGAGTGAATACAGGCATCCACAGCCGAGAAGATATAGAGGGAACGAGGAAGAGGCAGTAACGGCCGCTGAATTGGGGGGCGCTTATGGGGCCAGTAGTGCGCAGCCGATCGACTCCTACACAGCCCGGAGCGGATGAGAGCGCAACTTACATACACCTGCGGCAGCAGTAAGAGCCAGTGGGTGGAGAGAAGTGTAGCCGGGGAAAAAAGAGCTGAAAATACAGGTGGAGTTCGTTCGGCGGCAGCAGCAGTAGCAGGGCCATTATCGCAGGGCAAACTTTCCATTTGTCACAGAGCGTGGCGTGAAGCCACGCCATGTCTCCCCCAACCATCGCCGCGCACGATAGGTAGGAAAGTCCATGGTGAACAAGACGACGGGGCGGGGGTGAGGGAAAAGGCCAGGAGGCAAAAAGCCCCTGGAGTATACTCCTGGTTAACGAGAATCTCGGTGAAGATCTATTCGGCAAATTGAACCGGACACTGTGAGCAAGAGAGAGAGAGAGAGAGAGAGAGAGAGAGAGAGAGAGAGAGAGAGAGAGAGAGAGAGAGAGAGAGAGAGAGAGAGAGAGAGAGAGAGAGAGAGAGAGAGAAAGCTAGATAGAGGGTGGACGCGGCTGCAGCAGAAGCACAGGGGATGATTAAATTTTGCGAGACGGTGTCCGTTTAATCAAGTGGCTCACTACGACGACGACGGCGACGGCGACGACGTCGACTGCACGCTGAATTAACGCTCGTGGAATTTAAACTCACGAACGGCGCTCTCGGTGGCGTTCCATTGGAAAAGAAAGGAGAGCGAGATAGAAAGAGAGAGAGAGAGAGAGAGAGAGACGGCCTTGAGTAGCGGAGCCTTTCATTCACGCCGTTATTTGATTTTGCATTACGCCGGAGAATGTGCAGTAGCAGTGAGAAGTTTGCCCCGGCTTGCTCGTCGTCGTAGTCTTTTTGCAGCTCCATCCGCGCCGACTAAAAATAACGAGTTACCAGTCGTGGATATGGACTTTACCTGCAGACTGAGATGAAAAAGGAAAAAAATGCGTGGGAGCTGGGTACTCCTTTACATATACGCCGTGCAAGCTTTATCTTTCGGTTCGGACAGAGACGTAAGGAGAAGCAGAGCTCCGCGCGCGAGTTCAGCTCTCTGTGGTCGCAGTTTCAATAATTGCTTGCTCTCCACCAGCGCAGGCAATTAAATAAGTGGACCACCGATAAGCAGTGTGGCCTCATCGCTCGAGTCGCCCTTGAGAGTTGTCGCTTTCCGATAGGAGAGCTGGTAGAGGAGACTGGCTGCACTTTTGTGTAAGAGTTGTATCTAGTTTACGCGCCGACTGCAATCTGCTCGCGAGTAATTTAAAAGTCCAGCTTTTTCCGTTCCCTTTTGCCGTTCCAATTTGCTTAAATACACGTACTCGGATTGCTCGGCAAAAGAGCTTATTCGGAAGAATTTTAATTTATTTCTGCTTGTTATTTCACGTCATCCATCTTGTTGCCGTGTACTCATTTTTTTTTTAGTTTGTTTGTTCGTAAACTAAGATGCTTCGCAGTTGTCTGAACAGACTCTGCATTTACTACTGTGTGGATGAAAAGATCTTTCTGTGCGCGAGAAATAGCGCATGATCGAGTGCTTGCATAGGTGTCTGACTGTAAAATATAATATGTAATTTCTGTACGCTTATTGGAACATCTATGCAGGGTATTGATAGTATAAATTAAAATTGGTATCTATGCGATGCCGTATAGTATACGTGTAAATCGATAAACGTGACTATGCAGGTACTTTGCTAATTATTACAGCACGTAATACACGGCTCGCGTAGAATTCCTATAATTAAATTAACCAAGAAAGCCCTGGTAGAAATTGTCACTATCCCTGGTAGCAAATGGCCGATAAGTTCTGGCCCGTTCCCTAGCGACTCGGTAGAAATGAAACCCAGAATCCGCCAAGAAATATGCGTAGTTTTTACACTGAAACCTGAGTAGCAGAAGTTCTCTTAATTTTTTGCGCATGCGCGTACGGCTCAGGCCAGGCACAGGCATACTAGAAGTGTATGACGCTTATCGTAGAGGCTGTCTGCTATGTTATACAGCAGAATAGCATAGCAGACAGAACTACAGTTCTCCCAGTCAATGTTGAATGATGAATATTTAGCCTATTAATTCATCTAGAATGATTTTGAAGGGAAAATATGATTTTCAAAGTGCCCATTAAGAGTGAAAACCTAACCCTACACATGCATATTCTCATACATGACAGTAGGTATGTAAAAGCATGCTGTACTGACTGACTTTGTGTTGTTCAAGTGCAATTACTGTGTGAAAAGTGTCATTGATGCTCAAAGTCACCAATGATGAGGTTTGCACAGGTATTTCAATCACATCAGTAGCGAGCGCAGTCACTGTTAACCACCAAATCTCTCATAATCATGCTAAATCCATGATATTGAAGTTTGATGTCTGTTCTTTTGCATTAAGACTTGTTAAATTATTTAGAAACAGCCTGCCATCTCAGTTTTCACTTATCAGTCTTGGTTCGGCTTTGCACCCAGAACCCTATGGCTTTGGCGGCAAAAATACAGGTAGCTCTGTACATGAAAGTCGAATTCATATCAGCTAGAATGAATTCAACTCAATATATTGTTACAACATGCCAATACAAATTAAGTTGCAAAATTTCAGCTTCAACTTAATTTGTATTGGCATGTTGAAACAGTATATTAAGTTGAATTCATTCTAGCTATGATATGATTTGGACTTTCATGTACAGAGCTACCTGCATTTTTTGACGCCGAAGCCATAGGGTTCAGGGTGAAAAGCCAAACCAAGACTGTTAAGTAAAAAGTGATATGGCAGTCTGTTTCTAAATAATTGAACAAGTCTTAACGCAAAAGAACAGACATCCACCTTTAATATCATGGATTTACGATAATTATGAGAGATTTGGTGGTTGAGAGTAACTGGCTCGCATACTGATGAGATTGAAATACCTGTGTAAATTATTGATGACTTTGAGTGTATCGATGACACTTTTTACACAGTCATTTTATTTGAATAATACAAAGTCAGTCAATACACAATGCTGTACATACTGTTATGTATGAGAGCATGCATGTGTAGGGTTAGGTTTTCACTATTAATGTGCACCTAAAAATCATGTTTCCCCTTCAAAAAACATTGTAGATGAATTTATAGGGTATCTATATTCATTAACTTATGCATATTTTCAAACAATGTCAATTTATATGAACAAATCATAGTAAAAATTCTACCGAGATTTCTTCCAGAAATCATGTCTGATTTATCGGGGTTTTCATCTAGATTCTACTCTGGAAACCTGCTAGATTTGAAAAATCTCGGTAGCTTTCAGGTTTTTTCTCGGGAACGCTGCTACCAGCTGTATGGGACAAGACTACATTAAGGTTCAAAAATAAACTGTGAAATCATTGTTGATCAGATATTATGACTTTATTGAAATCTACTAGTGATCAGGTCCTTGTGTGACCTTATCTCACAAGTTCTCGCCGAGAACTGACGCTCTACTCATTAAACGCCGCCGAAAACTCGGGCCCGCTAAAACAAAAGCGCTTTCCCGAGGACTCCCGAAGGGACTCGGCAGTGCGCGCGCTCCTCTATATCTATAGCTATACACACCCAGTCATGTGCCCGCGCGAACGCCTCTGGCCACTCGACTCTCTGGCCTGGCAGTCACAGATCGGCCCTTTAGCCTCTCCGCACTGAAAGTGACCTTAAAAATCCGTAGAGTAAACTCCCTACTGAGGTCGTGCCAGTCTAGGAATGATTATAAAACCACTCCTAACCGTATTGGCCTGAAGCCACGAATCGCCTTGTCGATTCGCGCATATGAGAGCCAAATGACGGAGAAACGTTCGCTGAAACTACTAAAAAGTAGAATATATTATCAATAAAGAATAAATACGCCGCACTTGCTCTTATCCCTAGTAGCCCTCGGTTGCATCCGGAACACCAGGGATCAGTTGGGTAGTAAATGTAGGAAATTTTCGAAATTAAGTTGAGTGAAATTCCTGCAAAAGGATTAGTAAAACAATTTTTGATAATTATTATTTTAATTGAAGTACATATAAATTTCAAATAACGGAAAAACACGATGAAACGTACATTTTGAATCAAATTCGCGCCATTGTTCGCATCAGTAGATGTGTATAGGTACACGCACAGAAAAATGTAGCGTCTACAGACTCGCATTAAGTTTTCGCGCTCGGCGCGGTCATTTGATAACGACGTTAAGCCTGTTGGAGGCAAGAGGTTGCAGTGGCGCGGCCTTAGAGAAAAACCGCAGTGAAAAGAAGATCAAGTTAAAACCAGGTTTTTCTGCTGCAGCCGCAATCAAGACGGTGGACCGCACCGAGGCGGCTGGTCGAGGGCGAGAACGCTTCAAACAAATAGGATTAGACTAATCCTAATTTCTGATCAACGGGACTTAAGGGGCTAACCAAACGAAATTGTTCGCCTCTTCCTATCTTCCTCTCTTTTATTCTGCTGCCAGTTGGCTTCGATCCTGGGATGAGTAATACCTGCTGTGTGGTCCCAATGAATTCTATGCAACAACGCGCATCCCAATCTTCCGACTGTACAGCAGCTGTACTGCGTATATGCAGAACAGCGCAGACACGAGAGATAACTGTACGGAGAGGGAGAGAGGGTGAGAGAGAGAGAGAGAGAGAGAGAGAGAGAGAGAGAGGGGGGAATGGGAGAAGGGAACAAAGATGAAGCCAGAGCCCACAGGTATAACTCAATTGGTCGATATGGGATCGACCTCAATTCTCGAATTCCATTTGTTCGATCCTCGTCCTGGCGTCGATCGCCCGGGTCATTCATGGGGGAAAGCACTTCCCTTCTCGCTGCACACATGCTCTCTCACTCTCTCACGTCTGTCGCGTTCCTCTTGCGATCGGCTGTATTATTGCGCGTTAACCGTTCAATTAACGGAACAACCTCGATGGACCTATCGGATTTCTCAGTGCTGATTCCTCCCCCGACGATTGTCACTCTATCCTAGCCCGAAGGCAGAGAGTGAGAGAGCGAGAGAGGAGAGAGAGAGAGCGCACAGACGAGAAATGGCAATGTTTAGAATGATTGCTCCTGACCTAATTGTTGCGTTTAATTAATTTTCTGATAAGGATTTACGATCCTCGGATGCCCGAGCGGACGGACGCTGGATTATTAGCTGCGGGAACAGCCAATTTATAGGCGCGCTAGACGCGTTATAATATGTTCGAGGTATGTCGAAGGAAATGATTCGAAATCCGAGATTACTGGGCTGTAGTCGTCGGCTCCCTGGATTCTGGCCGCCCTGATTGAAGCTGGTACATTTCAATGGGTCCGCATCTATCTCTCTAAGCTATCGGCGAGCTAATTAAATTACTTAGATTAAATGTCACAGATGCTCGTGACACACACACACACACACACACACACACACACACACATATATATATATATATATATATATATATATATATATATATATATATCACGGAGCGATTAATCAGTAGTTCAGGCCACTGCCTGTGAATTATGCGTTCGTTAAAAATATCGGAGCGAATAATTAGCAGATCTTTTTGCTCGCTATATCAGAGTGGAACAAAGCTAGAAGCTAGTTCTTGGCCCACGGGTTGTTAAAAAATAATCGCTGTATCCCGGAGTCTAATTGTGTTTCTCATTAATTGGATCCTTTTGCAAAGCAGCTCGCGGGATCACTGCACAGTGTCCTCGAGGTCAGCCCCCGAGGTTTCGAGGACATTACCACGGGCGGCTCCAGCACTCCAATTATCACGCCTGTTATCGCTGACAGCTATTTTTTACTGCCTCGCGCGCGCGCTCGCAAAAGTATTGAATGGCCCGCAGAACACTGCGATATTAGATTGTTAAGGGGTGCGCCGAACTACCGCACTTGTATAGAATCGCTAATTATGCTGCGTCTGCAATGTATATGAAAAAAGCGAAGAGGGGACTGCTACGCCGTTTTTAGCAAAATTTAATTAGCTTCCAGCGGATATTCGCAGCTACGATATTCACACAACTGTCACTTATATGTAGGTCATTGGTAAAAAAAAGTAGTTTATACTGCGATCACTTACACGTCGGTGATTAAATTTTCAATTGGCGTGCGGTTAAACGATCTGTATATTTACCTGAAACAGAATAAATGACCGTCATATCGCGAAATGATGACAGGCAAAGTTTTATCGCTTTTCTAATGCCAAAACAGGGGCTTGAGCGCGATAGCGTTTAAAAGATCAAATATCTCCTAATATTAATGATCCAGGAAATCGAAACATACAGAGGCCGTTACGCGCTCGCGTAAAAACTTTATCGTAATTCGCCGGACCATTAAATACAGCTATTCGCGCAGTATTAGCAACGTCCATGAAGTAAGCAACAGTTGTACTCCTAACATTCCGGTCCGTTAAAACTTTTAATGGCCATATGCACACGATCTCCCTGGTGCGGTATCTCTCTCTCTCTCTCTCTCTCTCTCTCTCTCTCTCTCTCTCTCTCTCTCTCTCTCTCTCTCTCGACGGGCGGCTTTCACAAAAATAATCAGCCTTAACGGCTTCTAAATTCCGAAATGATTAAGTTTAACGGCATCAACACACCGCTGACGCGCGAACCCGCGGCCGCGCGTGTAAAGGAGAGGCGGAGAGTTTAATCACCACGCAAATTTATGAGAAACACGCTATCGCAGTCGCGGGAAATGCTTGAGGAGAGAGGAGAGAGAGAGAGAGAGAGAGAGAGAGAGCTGCTGAGCTGGGTAGACGAAGACAATAAATTGCAATTATGGGTTATCAAGCTCCCCCTTAAAGGGCGGCAGTGTAGCGCGAGATCGAGTTATATATATATATATATATATATATATATATATATATATATATATATATATATATATATATATATATATATATGCTACTGCACGGTGGCGGTAGAGCCTTTCCCTTCCACTTTTGCAAAAGCACTGGCAATGGCACGGCGCTGTGTAGCAGCTTCGGCTCCCGATAACGATAACGAGGATTGCTCGTAAAATCCCCCGGCCGCCGCAATCCATTGGCCGCAATATCGGCCCTGCAGTTATATAGATTATCGTGCGCATAGCGAAAGAAATGATCGCTAATCCGATTGCCGTATACATGTATATATAGTTGCTGCAGCAGAGCTATACGGTATTGAGCCGACGTATATAGGAGAGCCTCGAAACAATTACGACGCAGTCGATTTGCCGAACGTATTACTTTTATGTGAGTGTATACGTGGGCACGCGCTCGTGAGGGAGAGAGAGAGAGAGAGAGAGAGAGAGAGAGAGAGAGAGAGAGAGAGAGAGAGAGAGAGAGCTATTGTCAGCCCAGCGTCCGGATTGCCTCTGACCATTTGATTAATACGGCTCACTATCCACTAACTTTCGCCTCGAATTCCAGAAGCTTATGGGGAGTTTTCATTCTATTGTTATTTGGGTGTTTGCCGAGATTTGTGTTAGAGAAATTGCTCGATATGTAGTCGAGTCAGGCTAATGAAGCGGACGTAAAAATAAATATGGTGCGATGGTCGGGAGGAATCTTTATCGCGCGGTATTTAACGGATTTTTTATTTGCGAAACCGATTATTATGTAGTTCAACAAATTTAAGAGGGATATATAATTTAGAAATGCATATTGTACCATTTTATTTTTCTAGAGAATACATTTTACTTGCGATTGTTCGCAGAAAATATCTTGTTCGAAATAAGTGGGCACAGTTTCAAAATTATACCAATTAAGCTTGTCGGGAACTAAATCACTCTGCACGAATCTCGCGAAACCAAAGGGAAAAAACGAGTAGAAGCAAGCCGTCATCATTTTATTTTAGCCACTCTCTTTCCCTTTTGTCCCCCACGGTCTGTCTGTCTTTTGTAGGAACGACCTTTAGACATTTTGCTTTGGCTCTTTGATCTCGTATGCAAGACCATTTTCCTTTAGTGCCATATAGCTCCAAGATACTTTGCCCGATTTTACCCAAGAGAAGTGAACTTTTTCAGACTTTTTGAGGGATCAAGAGTTCGTTGTAAAATAGAATAATTAATAAAATCCTTCGAAGCACGCGCGCTGTCTGTCGAACTTCTTTATTTTATCGGAAATGCCTTTGTGTGTCCGCCTTCATAAAGTTCGAACTCAATTTTCGAAGAAAGGAGAGACTGCTCACTTCGTACAGTACGTCACTCTCATTTCTCTCTCTATGGACATTTTACTTCCTTTAGCTGTTTAAGTATTTTCTGTTTCTTTTGGTCATGTAGCACGAACAATATTCAAGCAATAATAAATTTTCTATTTTTCGGCTCGTATACATTCTTCGCACTCCTTATACCGTAGACGATTATTTCCGCGCCCATTCTCCTCTATTTCTATTTTCTTCGTAACGACTACCTCTCGATCCCCACAGTTTCCGTGACAGAGAAACTAGTCTGGCTAACGAGCTTTGGACAAAGGCAGCTGTACGTTTCTTCAGAAGGGACGTCGTTGCATGTAACTTTTAAATAACTCTGATGATCTTATTTCAAACCATCTCGTAATTTTTAACAACATACCAAGCATACAGAGAGCATTCACTTGTGTATAGCACAGCCGCACCCAAAGTAAATATCGGTTTCCGAGCTATTGAGAGTATCGCGCTATAAATTGCCACCGGTTTCCCCTCAAAGAAAGTCAAACTTCCAAGAATCGACTTTGTTTACGTTCCATTAAGTCTCCTACACAAAGGTATACAGCATTTGTGTGTATACGTGCAACCACTCCTTCCTGTTCTACTTCCGCGCTCGCGGAGCCTTTTCGAAAATTTCGACGCATAAAGCGTCGTTGGGGTGTGCCCGCGGCACATCACTGCATATAGTCCGAAAATAACCGTTCGTAAGTGCGTATAATTGACAACCAAAGATGCGCCGCAGCTGTTCGATACATGTGGACAATTAGTTCCTTGGTATTCAGAGCACACTTTTCGATAATGGACTTGCCGACGCCAATTAGCGAACTGAGTATTCTCGAAAGCGTCGTAAAAGAGCTGCGTCATCAGCGCGGGGAAAATGAGATGAAAATACGTGCGCTCGCGCGCGCAAGAAAAAAACAGGGAGCATCAGAGCGACGAACCCTCGGAAACTTGTCAATCGCGGTCGTTTATGGAAGCCGGCGCGAGCAATATATATAGCAACGAAGCAGCACGTGTGCGACGTCTTTTTCGCGTCGCTCCATTAATTTTTTTCCTCCGCTTTTATATACGAACGCGTGCGCGCGCACGTTTCAATGCTTTATGAAGACCTTGTTTTTCAGCCGGGATAGCCTCATCCATCAAGCAGTCGGTCGTCGCGCGCGGGGACTGTATATTGCGCTGTTATAAGGCGGCAGTAAGGAAATCGGCGGAAACCGTGTTGGAAAACACTTTGTCAGCTGTGATGCTCATCCTCGCGCACGCCCTCGTCATACATGCCAGTCTAGCGTGGGGAGCATGTGCTACTACGCCTGCGACGAGTCCAACAGCAGCAGCAGCCACTTGAAGGGCGAGGACGACACATGTGATGAGCTGCTGCTGGATATCGCTTTCCGCAACGTGCGAAGAGGAGATATTAGCCGAGAACTCGAGGAAGATCTCGTGTATATAGGATAGGAGAAGTAGAGAGGGAGATGTTACCGATGAGAGGGAAAAGATAATTTCAGATCCCGCGAAAAATGGCGGATGGGAATATTTTTTTGGGGGGAAATGAGAATCCGCCTATTTTTTATGATCGGACAGAAAAATGAACAAATATTTCACACTTTGATCAACTCTGAAGTACATTATTACGAATAACAAAGAAGGTATTTCATTTAACGTAATTCGTATGATTACATCTTCCATATATGGTCGTTGCCTCAGAATTTTTCAAAAAAAAAATTGTTTTGAAGCAAAAGGATTCCTATTGAATCAAACGGAATCCCTTTACTTCAAAATGATTTTAATTTTGGGTCCTAAATTAAGATTATTTCCTATTGATCCAAGAGGACATTTTATTGGGTGTGAATTTAGCGATAAATTATAAACAAAAAGTATTTCACACAAACGTTATTGTTCTCTAAATATGTCGCGTACATAGTCGTATTATATATTTATATAAATAAACTATGCTCACAGATTTTTTCGATATCCCACAAGAACTCGATCCCTAACGAGAATTCGATTGATCTACAATCAAAATTATCCTGCCAATCGTTAGCCCTCGTCGTCCGATCGTCATGGGCGCCTCACGTCCCCTGAAAAAAGCACGCGTCAATAAAGATTAAAAGGGCATTAAACAAGCCCTGAGAATAAATACCCTCGTAAAGTCCATGCTTTACAACGTCACGCCAGCTTGGCAAACACGCTAATCGAGCAAAAAAAATCTGGCATACATAAAGAAGAAAAAAATAGCTCCGGGCTCCGGGGCTTATCAAAAACTTAACATCGGAATTAAAGCGAAAAGGCACTTCATAATCCGGCAGTCGGGAGCCGCTGTGTGATACGCTTCGACAAAACCGTGGGAGAACACGCGCGCGCGCTCCGTGAAAATCTGACGATATCGAGAAAGAGAGAGAGAGAGAGAGAGAGAGAGAGAGAGAGAGGGGGAGAGAGAACAAGCCGTGGGGTTGGAGTGGCTCGCTCGGTGGCCTCGCGTCGTAAGAACATATAGATTATATCGTTTAATAAAACAAGGCGTCAGCTTCAAGGGGAGGCGAAGCGAACGACGAGCTATATAGTAGCGAAAAAAGGCGAACGACCCGGCCAATTTTGCTCGGGCAATTTTCGAACGCACGGCTTCTTTCTCTCGCTCTTTCCCCCCACTTTCCCACACATACACACACAATCCCTTGGGCCGAAAATATGAGAGAGTCCCGCTTAGGTGAAAATCTGAAAAGCAAACTCTCGCGTATACAGGCTATACCCTTTTTTTAGAGGCTTCTCTCTCTCTCTCTCTCTCTCTCTCTCTTTCGCTACAAACGAAACTTATCGCCAGCGATCTCTCTTCCTTGCGCCGTTCTCTCTGCCCACACACACACACAGCCGCTTCGCCGACGCCGTGCGGCACCCGGTCATTCCCACCTTCCGTCTCTCTTTAGCCGCGGCCTCAGCCCCTACTCTCTCTTTTGGGTGCTGCACGCGGGCCACTCGAGTGAGTTTGCCGATAAGGGACGATGAGGAGCCAGCGCTGCTGCTACCCTGCTGCTGCTGGCTTCTCTTTTGCTCTTGGATTAATTATAATCGAGCTGCTTATCTCGGGTGGAGGGGGAGGGGCCGCTTTCGGCTCTGGAGAGATGTGACTTTTGGAAATTCGGAGAGTGCCATTAATCGTGCTATCAGAGATTTAATTAGATTATAGTCGACTGACTGCGAGCTCTGCTTTCTCTCTCTCTCTCTCTCTCTCTCTCTCTCTCTCTCTCTCTCTCTCTCTCTCTCTCTCTCTCTCTCTTACTCTCTAAGGGTATATGTGTGTCTGCGCGAGAGCGTATAGCTTTGTGTGCTCAGGGTTGCTGCTGCTGCTGCGGATAATTTGATGGGGAGTTAAGATAGCCCGTAGGGATAGACGATAATTTATCGACGCTTGTCATCGTTTTTGGAAGGAGGTTCGCCGCTGCTTAACAGGGCTTGTGATTTTTCTTATGGCTCCTGTCGTTCGGGGATTGTTCGACTACTTCCTCTTGTTCTTTTGCGTCGTGGCAACGAGGAAGTCGTCATGCGAGCGAGTTCACGGAAGCTTGTTAAGATGAGTTTGGATCAATTTTTTTGCGTATAAAAAAAGCAGGTGGTAAAACCGAAGTATTATAGAATATAGGTGACAAGGCAAAAAGTCCGTTAAAAGACGATTCATTACATCGAGGAAAAATTTGTCGAAGTCAGCGCGCGCTATGGCAGCGCTGAGTGTTATTACAAAAGCTAGCTACATAACGAAACTTATGGCCCCATTAGCCTTCAATAGCTCGAGTGGAAAAATATTGTACCCGGGCCATTTTTCACCGCGACGACGACGACGACGACGGCGACGTATTAGCGCGCCGTCGTCATAACACTTACATTAGAGCGCGCGCGAGAGCCGAGCGAGACCCGCCACATGTTTCGAATTTCTCGCGCCATCCCGATACAAAGCTCCGCGGTGCTTCGCAACTTTTCCCTCGCGCTCTTGTTAAATTTCAGCCCCTCTATAACAAGAGCGCGGAGCTGCACCCACCCGTCGCTGTCTCGAGACACAGATTGCCTTTTCTCTATCTCTCTTCTTCTTCGCAAAGTATTATCGCGCACGACTGCATGGTTCCGTAAACATATGGAAAGGTTGGAACACACGCGGTATTATCTCCCGAACGCGTGTCCGAAACGTAATATTACGAAATATAGCCTTTGGTAATCCATTACACGCTACGTGGACTATCCGCGTTTCTCGGGTGGTGGGCGTTAAATTGTGGCCTTAGGAGTCTGTGCTCTCCCCTCGGCTGGGTGTTCGCACTGCCCCTATGCGAGCTCGAAGCTTGACGCAGGAGAATCCCATTTAAGTATGCGTGTGTGTGGGGAAAGAGGAACAACAAACATGTGGAGGCTATACTGCTCCAATGGCAATTTGGAAAGTCTCTCGCTTATAATGCGCAGATGTTTGAAAAATACGATGGGCTTTACGGTAGTCTCTGGTGTGTATTACGTAATTTGATTCAGTCATTTTAACTGCTGTCTGGACACTTGAGATTACAGTTCCAGGAGTTGCCGGCGCTCGACTTATTGCGCAGTGTGGAATAAAATGGGATAGAGGGAGCTGTGACGCAGAAACAATGGCAATCGTGCATCTCAAATTGTGTGTAATTAAAGTGAAACTGATGATACTGCACATTTATCTACGGGGTGATATAGTTATACAACGTACTATATGCGATTGGAAAATATAAAAATTCGAACAATTCTCACATGAAAGCTAATCTCATATGCGACGAAGAGACATAATGTAATCTGACCGAATTTAAAATTCATATCATCAGCATTAATGATTCATTAGCTGACTGATTATCGGGTGCGATGAAAATGATTAAAATATTTTCTCACATCCTGTTCTATTTTATTCGGATTCCGTTAAATGAATATAAATCGTGATGTGCTGGCGGTTTAAATCCAAACGCGGAACTACAACGTTTCGAAGAACGTATTGTAACCTCCGACAGACCTCTTCCATCAGCGTACGACATTCGGAGACCCGGCGTAATAGCAGCAGCTTACCTTCGCCGAAACTCCTCTCCTGTCGTCCAAGACGAGTGGTTTTCCGCAATAAAAAAAAATCCAAGCCGAAGCCTTACCCCCCGACCGTCGTACATACCACCTCAATCAGACCCAAGAAAATCCCGCAACGAACCGCAAAAGCTCGTCCCGTTCTAATTCGGGCGAAAATTTCATTTCACCACGCACTATACTGGCACGCGTGTGCGCCTCCGGTAATAATAAGAGAAACTCCAGTGGAATTTTCCAAATTGATACCGAGAGAAAAAAATGCTGAAATAAATTGACGGGCGATAGATACACTGGCGACGATAACCCCCGATAAAAAAAAACTCCACAGCCGAGCTACATTAATCTCGGAATTGACTGACACATTTCAGCCGCATATTTTATTTCGCAGTATTTAATCTCCTCCCCCAAACCGATCGGATCGACAATAACGCATCGCGGGATATATCCCGCATACATATACGCTGCTTATATTCAGAAAAAGACACGGCGCCTACGGAGCGCTGTGTAATACATATGCATTCACACCTACTGTGTGCGCCGTCCACCCTCTCTTTCAAAAGTTCGCCCAGGGGGTGACGCCGCGGGGGGTGGTCTCTCGTCCTCTCGGAATTCGACGCGGTCTCCAGAGGCAGCCATTAAACGCATACTGCCCGCTCTACCAAGCGTTCATCGAAAAGAGAAAGGGATAGCGGCAGTTGTCGCAACAGACGAAACGGAAAAAGGAGAGGGGGGAAGGGAAATTAGTCGGCACATCTGTCGAGGCTGAAAGAGAGAAGGAGAGTGAAACGCCAGATATAAAGAGACTGCCAAAAAAGTGGGGGCGCACAAAGCCGCACCGACGGCGCAGCAGAAATGCAAAAAATTAAAATTCCTCTTATTTTGTCAAAAGTGCTCTCGTTTCGCGTGCTTTATCACGGCTGCGACTTATTTCGTTTATTATTTCTCTCTGCCGAGCTAGCGCGCATGCGCCCCTTTCTTTTTTTTTTTTTTTTGTTTAATTAACTGTCCGCGTTTTTATATTACTTCTGTGTAATTGGAGGTAAAGTTGTCTGAAATTAAAAATGCAATTTTTCAGCGATGCTAATCCCCGTGAAACGCGAGGGATATTTAAAAGCAGATGTGCGCGAGCGAATGCGCAAAGTCTTCTGTGCTTTCGGTGATAGAGTCCTCCAAAACGTTGAAAAATGAAAAGCTCGATGGAGCTGCGAGAGAGAGAGAGAGAGAGAGAGAGAGAGAGAGAGAGAGTAATGGGAATAATAATATCAAAGCTCTCGTGGAACATGAAAGTAAATTCTGGTGGTTATGCTGCTTGGAGCTGGGGGAATATGTTGAGAATTTATGTTAAAGTACGCGGATTATTCGGTTCGATCCATCGATATAACTGCGGAACAATGCAGACGCGTGAACTGCTGGCGTCACACAGGAGCGTTGTTAACGTAATGCAAAATACAAATGCAGAGGCGACACCACCGACACCGCACACAGTATGTAATGAGTTTCCCGCGAGCAGAAAGTCGGGACAAAAAGTGCGGGGAAAAATTAGCGAAAAATATTCCAATCGAACACGTAACGCAAAACTTTCTGAGCCTGCTGGCCGCCGCAACAAAATTGCCACATCCGCGCGCGCGCGCAATTTAACGATGACGCGGAAGCTATGTAGCAGCAGCAGCGTTGGCAAAAAAAGGAGTCTCGCGAAGCACAAAAAATGAAGTTGTCCGCGCGCACACAAAGAGAATATGGAAAAGCGCGAAGAGTGCGGGGGCAAAAATGCGACTGCCGCGAATAGAGAGAAGCGACGTACAGAGAACGAAGCAACGAAATTGGATAGAACAAGGAGAGCATACGCTGCGATAAACAGAGTAGCCGCGTATAGTATAACAAGGGGAAATCGAAGCGCGGTGTGTAGATAGACGCGCGGGGAATCGGCTAGCCAGAGACAGGGAGAGAGCGAGAGAGAGAGAGAGAGAGAGAGAGAGAGAGAAGAGATAGAGAGAGAGAGAGAGCCAATCAGCGTGTAATCTGTTTAGGCTTCCTATTTGACACACGTGACTAACCGCACATCGCGGCGACGCTCCGCTGCCGGCGGAATTGCCACGAGGAATATTTTATGAGCCCGACAGATGCGCGAAGCCGGGCTTCGGGATTATCTGCGGGCCGCCCGCGCGCGCTAAACACATACGAGAGAGATACAGCGACGACGACGACGAGGACGCCCCCTCTGCATACTTTATTCCCCGAGCGCGCGCGCACTTGCGTCTTTTGTGTCCGTAAACCCGGTGTGTGTGTGCGTGTGTATGTGTGGTGCGCACATGCTGATTAAATCTCCCGCCTTTCGCCTCGGTGTTTTTCACTTGCTCTACTGTCTTCTTCTCCCCGGTCGCTTCTCTCTTTTTTGGGTATAGCCACACCGGCGCTTCGTGAAGAGAGACGCATTGCTATACGGTTTTGGTGAAAATTTATGATGGACGCGGGCGAATATGCTCGAGCGAGTGAGAGAGAGAGAGAGAGAGAGAGAGAGAGAGAGAGAGAGAGAGAGAGAGAGGAATATCGCGCGTGGGGATAGTCACGCGTGCAAGTTTTATCAAAACTCGACCCTTTTTTTGTTCTTCTTTTATTTACATAATGAGATTCGAGCTTTATGTGCGTTACATCGTAAAAGAGGATTTCGCAGCGGCAGCAGCAGGGTATACGATTTTCGGGAAAAGGGATGTGATACGCTTATGCGGATATTCGCATTTTGATTGGAGTAGGAATAAGCGCGAGTTTTTTTGCTGCTCACGAGCGCGGGCTGCTGAATTGCTGGAAAATACACGATTTTGCTCGAAATGCGAAATTCGAAATCGGATTCACACTTGTAAATTGGAGAGTATCGAGCTTTGCTTTTGAACGGTCAATCGAAGTTTGCTTAGTTAATTAAGCAAACTCTATCGGTTAACTAAGCGCAACTTTATTTTGCTGCGGAAATCAGAGTGAAAGTTGTTCAATTAAAAGCGATTGATTTTTATTCCGCGCATGAAACTTTGCACCCTAATTTATAAGGAGTGCGGGAGAGAACTTTCTACACTGTTAGAAATTTCTGGTTGAAAATTCAGACAAATGTATTTGAAGTTTTTTCCAGTAACGTATCTGAAAAATTCAACTACACGTGACTGAATATTCATACATCATGTAACTGAAAATTCAGTAAAGTATTTGAATTACGCGGGTGTAGAAATTCAATAAAGTATCTGAATTTTCTAACTGAATATTCAGTAAAGTATTTGAATTTGGTGTGTATGAAAAGTCAGTAGTGTATCTGAATTTTCTAGGTATGGATATTGGATATTCAGTAATGCACCTGAATCTGATGGTAACAAAAAATTCACTCTAAACGTATTAATTTCAAAATACACTTATAATTTATTTAAATAAAAATAATTACAAATTTTAATTTGTGATTTTGCATACTGCACTTTTAAATTCTTGTATATATATGCAAAGTTTTATTCTGGTTGGAGCAAAACATTCTTTTGTTTCGCGGAGAATTGATTTGTAATATATAGTTCTGAAAAATACAAATTGCATTAATTTAGTACTTTAAATATTTGAATTTAAAGTCTCATTCTATATTTAAATAATATGACTATTTATTACTATACTTTGAATAAACTATAATATCTTCTCTAATTTCATATTGACAAGAACTGTTTGTAAAAATAGCTATTTTCCTGAAGACAAATCTACTTTTGTAAAGATATATAAATATTTAATTTTTTTTAATAATTCTGACACTGTATACCTGCTTTTAGTAGAATTAGATGGCTTTTCTTAATTTCTTACGTAGCAGCTTTATCTGAGTCATCTTCCTAGAATATTATAATAATAACAAATTACTATTAATGCAGTCGTAGAGCTGTCAACGACTTCACAGTTCTACAACAATCATGGCAGTCAATGTGCGCACGCGCGATGCGTGATGCCATGCCTGATATATGCAAACTTGTTTCTTATTTGATCAGCATGTATACTTTTTCTCACTTACCTGTTTTCGGATAACTTATACGTTTATACACGCATAGAAATCAGTTGAACAACTGAAGATAGGCTAGATTCAGCGCATACAATACAAGTATACAATCACTCAAGACGCTGCGTAGTTCGGGACGCTTTCCACCAACTGACCGTTAGGCCCGTGGCGGGCCCTGTCTGCGGGAGAGCTTCCCATTTCTTCCGCTCTGTGCGCATGCTCCCCCGCAGGATTCTTCTGCAGGGAGAGATACGCAGTACACACGCTCTCTCTCTCTCTCTCTCTCTCTCTCTCTCTCTCTCTCTCTCTCTCTCTCTTTCTCTCACTCACTCTAGTATCGCTTGTCACACCTACGTCTATTTACACTATACCGTCATAGTACTCTAATTGCACACCCTTTCACTCCTTTATTAATGTGCATACAACCAAAAATGTCACTAGAAACATTCTAGGATAAACATACCAATAAATAGTTTTGCGTATGTAATATCCTCTTTTAAAAAAATGATGGCCTTTGTTGTGAAGTATTTAATACGTGATTCTGATTGGTTGCTGGTTGGTTGCAATGAGATCAGAACCGCGCTTTAAATTCATAACCCTCAAAACAATCATAACTCATAACCCTGGTAGAAATGTTTGAGGTTTTTAAAATGAAATGTGAAAACCTTGATAACAGATAAAATATATGTTATATAACGTAGTATTACAAGATGTGTATTGAAAAGTAACACCCTAACCCTATTTAAAGTAGTAATAAAGTGTGTCAATATTATTTAGTTTTTTTTAAATGTCAGTGAGAAGTTCAATTAAAAGAATAAAGAGTTTGAAGATATACTGTGTCTCTGTGCCCAAAGTCGCCCTCGGTAAGGTTTGAGGGGTAAATTTAAAGAAAAGTTCAGTATCCGAGTCAGTAAGTTTAAGTCTATCATTATGCAATGCTCTTTGATTTGTAAATAGGCTACTATAGACAACTAAAATGCCACTTCCTATTCCTTACCTAGAAATATGTAACCTAGATGATTCTGATTTAACTGTTTTCGTTTATATTTTCATCCAGGCTCATGCGAATTTTATAATTGAGTAGGTCAAATTTTACTTATAGCCAGTTACGCAGAAACTACTATCTCTAGCACATTGTATTTCTGGTTTCTAGCATATTTTTACATGGAGAAAGTGATAAATGTTTTGGCTTTTTTGTCAAGGTATTAGGTAATTAGGATTTTGACTTTTAATAGTTATGAGAGATTTTGAGACCGATACCTGTTTTTCCATTTATTCTCATTCAAAAACTAACTGGTCTAGAGAGCTCATATTTTGCATATAGATTTCTTTTGTGATTGTGAAATATATTTAAAGTTGAATCGACCTTAACTGAAAAACTTCTGATTTCGACTCCGACACTGATGTGAATGCAAACTCATGCTATACGACTAAATAATTATCATGGGTGTTGTAGTCGAACACAAAAATATTTCAGTTAACGTTGATTCAACTTTAAATATCTTTCCACAATCACAAAAGAAATCTATATGCAAAATATGAGCTCTCTAGACCTGTTAGTTTTAGTATCGGTCTCAAAATCTCTCACAACTGTTAAAAGTCAAAATTGTAATTAATGCCTTGATAAAAAAGCTAAAATACTTATCACTCTTCATGTAAAAATACACTGGAAACCAGAAATACAATGTGCTAGAGATGGTAGTTTCTGTGTAACTGTCTACAAGCAAAATTTGATACGCTAAATTAAAAAATTCATATGGACTTCGATGTGAAAATATGAATGACAACAGTTAAATCATAATCATGTAGGTTACATGTTTTCTAGGTAGCATAGTAAGTATCTGTGTAAAATTTCAGTTATATAGCTTTTTTATAATGCAAAATAAATCACATTTTAATGATAGACAAACCCACTGACTCTTATACTGAACTTTTCTTCAAATTCACTATTCAAACCAATGATGACGACATTGAGCATTATTAATATATTTATTAAAAAATAGTTTTGAGGGATTTAGTAACATGTCACATACTTATAAAATATTAGCAGACATTAGTGCGCCGCCCAACACTTATGGTAGATTTTCTACCAATGTTATTAGACAGAGATATAATCAAGAGCGCGCGGAGCGTTAATCTATTGAGCGTTAACGTTTTAATTTATCATCACCAGAATTTTTCAGTTACAGCTATCTGAATTTCTCTTTCAGATGCCAAAAACTGAATTTTCAGACAATTTCTAACAGTGTAGAGTAACGGGCGCTTGTCTGAATGTTCCGTTTCCTCGCGTACGCGGCATATTCCTCGCTGTTTTGAACTTGTGATTACCGCCTCCTATGTGCTTATAGAGTTTGCTGATTAGCGGTAAAACTATTTCAGGTACAGCAGGTGCGTGTAATATACATGCGGCGCGTTTTTATTAAATAGGCTTTAAGTCAAAACTTACGTTGTTATCATATAGCTATTCGTCGCTCGATCGAAGACTCACCTGTAACATACATAACAAAATATTTGTTTACTATTGGCACTATTGGTAATCCGTGTGTACCGGACTCTGAATTATACATTCAACGAATCACTTCATTGGCCGATAATTTTAACTAAATACAGCAGTGCCAATGTCCCTATACAATGAACCTTTTCTCTGTACCCGATCTGCCCTCGTCCTTTGTTGTCGCATTATGCAATTCTGTGCTCTTAATTCCTTCGCTCGCATATTAAGTGGCCTGACAAACTAATTCCGTTCGCGTTTTATTTTCGTTCAACACAATTTCTTCTGTATCGCGAAAGTCGAGAACTTCCAGCCAGAACATATCTCCGAAAAATAGTTCGCAAAGTTCGCAGCTTCTTACCGAATATACAGCGTAGCAGCAGTCGCGCGATGAATTTTCCAGGCGCCAAAAGTGAAACTTCTCAAGTTGGCGCAGCTATATCCGCGCCACAGTTTTACCAAGCGCACAATGCGAAAACTTCATCGAGCATCGACGAATGCAATCAAAAAGCAGTTTTTTCTCCCCCTGCCCTCGGACAGATTTATCCGCTCATGCACGCTTCCGCGATTCTCATCGGCGAATAACAGCAGCAGCCGCGCGAGCAGAGCAAGCGTAAATATCGCCAGGCTGCACCGCTTACAGCACAATATCGCCGAAACCACGAGGCGTTATGGCTGCACAGGGAGAAGGGGATGACTCATCAAAGTTAATGCGCTGTCGCTCGCGCTGGAGGGGTAATTTTCGGGTGCTTTACAATGTATAGCGGGAGAGAGCAGCGGCTCAAATCCGATACGCCGAGATTGCACTCTGCACATGTGCCGTCGATATATTAGCCATGCGCGAGCTGGACTCTCCCCTGCGCGGCGCTATGTGTGTGTGTGTGTGTACCGTCATTTGCGTTAGATCACGAAATAAAGACCGACCCGGCAGAGAGAGAGGGTCCCTTTGTACGAGTACTTTTTGCCCCTATGTCGCCGGAAAATATGACTTTCTCGGGGGGTGTGTACTCGATTCTCATCGACCGATCCTGCGCACCCTCCACCAAACGATGCTGTACCTGTTTACCGGCGCATTCCCCTGAATTATCGCTCTATTATCGCGACGTAAAATTGCGAGGTAAACAAAGGTGTAAAAAAAACGAAAGGGCGGGAGAATATCATCTCTCGTTCCAGTGCAAACTAAATTAAACATTTAATACGCTCGGAGAAACGTTGGTAAATGCCTCACATTCCGAACTTTCCGTTCCCGGAAATTGCCATTAGATAAGAAAACATAGTCCTAATGATCCCACATTACGGCCAATTACCCAAAGTTCACGCAGTAGCCAACTTTGCTCGTATACGTCAAGTGTGTCCGAGGGAGAGTGGCAGGGGGGAGGGGAGGGAAGTGAGAGAGTGAGTAAAAATAGCAATCTCGATTTCAGCGGTGTCTAGCGGGCGTTGCGCACTCGGTGCCGCGCATACATATACGGTATATCTATATACGCTTGCATCCACACGACACGCGAACAACACGTCGAGCCGCCGCGAGTCGAGGCAATAACATTCAATAAAAGTCCAAGAGCTGCGCCAGCCTGTTCACGGTGATTTCATTGCAGCTAAACAGCTTTCAGTAATTATTATGGTAATAACCGACCTGTCACGCGTCGTACGCTTCAGTTCTCTCGAGAACGAGACCCGTGAAATTACATCGTATACGCTACCTCATACATTCTTTGTCAGCCCGCAAATGCCTAGTCACCGAGAGGAAGCCACAATCGCTCGTTGCCGCACGAGCCATAAGAGCTGCGAAGTCTCGCCTTTCTTCCTTGATAAGTCGTCGGTCACGCGCTGATTCCGGAGTTTATGCGCATATTCCGACGACACAATCGATCCCCCGCGCACCCTGCAGCCACTTTATATAACAATCCCCAGTCATTAAAGTGCCGTTTAACTATCCAAATTGCAAAATACCGCGTGCTCTACGCAGGTCCGCTAGTAAGAGTGAGAGAGAGAGAGAGAGAGAGAGAGAGAGAGAGACGATAAGTACTTGAACTAGTTTACATACTTAGGTCGTAGAGCGGTATAAGCAAGGACGCGCGGGCCGTCTTGTAATGGATGTGGATTTGCCACGCTGCTGCTATACACGACCGTCAGGGTGCAAAGTGAATCGATGAGATTCATCGGAGTCGTTGATCTTGCGCTAGATATACTCCAAGGCGAGATGCAGTCTTACCCAATAAGTGCGAGGAATGCCTGCTATGGCTTTTGAGTTGAAAGTATTGCGAGGGTTCATAATATACAGCAGTACAGGGATATGCGCTCACAATTATGATGCAAATTAATTATAGCTGCAGTAGCTTTTCGGGAGAATCATTAACAGTTTATTGTCAAAGAAATTCGGAGTAGCCTTGCCAGTCCCTTATGCCGAGACAAAGCAGCTGGGTTATTAATATAGGTATAATTTTATTAAATGAAATTTTGCTCGACATTAAATTCGTTACTTCAACGAAGTGATGCGCTCGCGTCAAGAGGAAAATATCTTGGAGCTGGATGTATCGAATTTTTTACTGCATTTTTATCGTCGTTTTGGAAAATAAATACGCACAGTCACGCAAGAGATAAAAATGCAAATTTATTCATTCATAGAAAACGATAGGGGTCGTATAGTTAAACATTTTACGTTTCAACTAGATTCGTTGATATCCATGCATGGATTCCTGCTGTTTGTTATAACTTTTATGAATTTTGAATTATTTACAGAATCTGACCAGCGCATAAATAGAGCGAATCATTTTTTTTTTGTGTCGCATAATCCATATGCCAAGCAACGGTATTCAAGATTAAATTCTCCGCATTAGATGATGAATCGCAAAGTTACGAGTATTTAAATTTTAATGCTGCAATACGCATCTGCACCTTTATTGGTATTGTACGGAAACATTTTTTCGAATCACGTTTTTTTTTTGCCCATTTATTTATGAAATTGCCCTGTACTTCAGTTACATTGATTACCATTCTTCCTAGTATCGTTAATATTAATGAAGTTATACTGGAAACGTTCATTTATAATAAATGCAATGCGATATTTTGTACGCTTGTTTTGAAACTCTCAATGTTGTCAATTTCCGTCGTTAAGTTCTATACAAAATATATTTTGCGAATAATAAGTGAAGGTCGTAAAAACGGTATGTGATTTCAATAAAGTATCACGTAAAAATATTTTACAACACACTTGGTGAAAGTGTGAATTTTTTTGCTAAAAATGCTAAAATAATACCGTTGTATTTGTTAAATTGATGCGTAATGCATAAATGTATAGTGAAAAAGCAGTGCTAGCGCAGTAGGCATGCATGATAAAGTATTCATAAACATATATGCACTTGCACGATCAAAATTACATAAATAATCGACCAACCTGGAGTAAATTGCTCTATCGAACTAACGGCGAAGAAAGCCGCCCACAAGCTCAACTGTACTTTCCTTCCGAGAATCTCGATTCCCCTCTCAGCAGAGAGAGAGAGAGAGAGAGAGAGAGTGCGGTGGCTACTGCACTTTGACACTATAGACCACAGGGCAAATACAAAGTCACCGACCCATAGAGAGTAAGAACAACCGACGACGAGTCGAGGCGTAGCATTGCGCTATACCGTTATTCACTGCAGCGATTGCCGGTGGGTGTAGTGTGCTCGCTGCGAAATATACGCCCCTTTGTACACTCGGACCATCGAAGAGAGGGGGGGGGGGCAGAGCGCCGCTTAATTGCAAGTTCTGCGCTATATTCGTCACGCCATCTGCGCCGTATCTCTCACTCGCTTTGCTCTATCCACACACTGTGTGTATTGACAGCAGCGCGGCGAAATCATACTTGGAGCAGACGGCGGTCGAGCTTATCTTGCTGTCTCGCTCTGTATAGCTATATGGCTACTATACATGTATAGTATCTGTGTTCCTTTGGCGCGCACGCTTTTTCGGCCCGTGTAACTTTAAACGAGCGTTTTGTTCCAGTTCGCCGCGGCACTGGCTTTTGTGTGCGTGTGTGTGTGTATGTGTGACTCGACATCGCTCGAAATATAAAGCCTCTACACTGTGTGTCCCGCTCCTAGGAGCCCACTCCTCAGCCTCAGTCACCCCCTCTTCTCGTCGCGCTCGTCTATTTCAACCCCTCGGGCGCACACCGACACTTATATTGCCGCGCGGACGAGGAATGAGAAATCGATAGTTAAATTTCCTGTGCAAAAAGGAATAACGTACATAACCATCTATATATACTCCGCTGCGCACAATATTTTTCTTGTTTGTTTTCTCCGTGTATATACAGCGGATGCATCGCAGAGAAGTTTTAGATTATACCGCCACTGCGTATTAGATTTATAAATAGAAAGATTCTGCACATGCAAGTAATCAATTTTATTTACGATTTGAATCACAATCATATGGTGATGAAAATTCTTTTGACCGTATTTTTTTTATAAAAATGAAAGAAACTCACAATCACTTTATTTCCACTTGATAAAGGATTCATGATTTTTTTCACTAAACAACAATCTTTACAATATTTGATTTTTCTATCAGATAGAACCGCATGCAAGTTTTGCTTGCACTTGAGGCTTTCTATTTTTAGACATAATATCCGTTTTCCGTTTTTCCCTCGCAGTGTAGGAGAAAAAAGCTATACACATGTGGAGCTTGAAAAATCCGATCCAATGCAAGTAAGTTCTGCGTGTACTTTGCCTTTTATCGATCTCCTTCAGTGGAATGAATATTTATTTGCCTATCTCAGTTCTTAGACGAGAAAGGGAAGGAGATATTATAGAAAAGCACGTATAACGTCGTACACATATGCGTGAGGTAAAAACGTCGAGGCCAATCAACTCTGTCAGAGAGTACACGAGAAATCGAACGCGGTTAACGGAAAACGATCAGCAGTTGACATTTTACACGGAATTTCGTACCTTTAATTTCATCATGACTTACTACTGGAGCCTCGACAGCGCGAACACATATCGGATTATGCGCTTGAAAAAAATCACGAGTGATTCGGAACAAATGAACGTGGAAAAGTTTTATTAGTATCGCACAATAGTTTTCTAGCCTACAACTTTCGCGCAAAAGTTTTTTTCCTATTTTTTGTTTTCGGGGGCGAGAACAAACTTTGCTATTTTACTATCACGCACAGAATAATGAATTCCTAACTTTAGATGCAGAATTTTTTCGCTTCCATTGGAACTTTTATTTTTTTAATAACAGAATGCCGGTATACGCAAATCGGAACTGCTTTTTCTTCGGATCCAATTAAAACTGAAACAGGAGAGTTTATAATTAGAGCGAACGAGGATTTTCGCCAAAATCTTGAAATGAAGTGAAATTTGAACAAAGTGTAATCGTTTGCACATGGTTCCGTTGAAGCCTATCAATTCTATTTTAATAGTAGAAGCTCAAGATATTTTTTAAGTTTTTCATTCATTCAAACTTTCTGCTGCACGATAAATGTAAAACTATTTTCAATGGATTTATTTAAATATGTCAAATTGTATTGCATCGAATAAGAAACAAACGCATTAAAGATTGAAGCAGCAGATACACTCCATCGCAGAGAATGCCATAACCTAAAAATTCGACGTACTCTCCGGGCAAGTATAGCCCAGCCCCATCGTTTCCACGTGACGTCGGCTTAACCCCGCAATTTCAAGACAAACCGCATCGAGCGAACGCCTATGCCAGTGTCGTGAGCCAGCTTGTCGTCGCGCTCGAGTGTCGTACCACCCGTGGCGATCCTTTCCTCGCGCGTACACACCCCATCGTGCAGAGCGAACCTGCGTGTAACTGCGCGACAACTATTTAACGAGCTGTGTCACCGCAAAGGCGCTAGGAAAAAGAATCGACCATTATTATTCTCTCTCCTCTCGTGCACTGCGCTATGCCCTATCCACACCGCATTATATATACGTATATGTATATTTTCACCGACACTCTTTCGCGCGCGCGGGGCTTCTAGCTAAATGCCCGCTTACCGCGAACTCCTATTCTTCGTTTTACATACATGCGCATTCATACGAAGTCCTTGTAACCTTCTCAGAACTCCTCTCAGCGTTACACAGTCCTAGAAAAAGTAGCTCGCTAAAAACTCCTGCCGCGTCGCGCGCGCACACCGAACACACCTAGACGACGAACGCGCTTTATCTCACCGACTCTCGCTCGAATGCACAAAATTTCACACTAGCCCCTGAACTCTTTTCCCTGGCTATACCAGCTTTGTATGGGAGAGAGGGGGCGGGGGAGAAAAAAGCGCGAAAAAATATATAGATGACACGCTGAAGTTAATAGCGAGCTATCTATAACGCCGCGGCGCACAAAGAAATATACAGCCCGGCGGAGAGGGGGATGCGGGAGCGCGGAGAGTATATAGGGAGAAAACGTCGGCTGAAAAATCAAAGAAGAGCGACTGCGATAGAGAGATGATAGAGAGAGAGAGAGAGAGAGAGAGAGAGAGAGAGAGAGAGAGAGGGAGGGAGAGGAAGAGAGAGTGCGCAGAGCAACGGCGCGAAAGGAGGGCGGCGACTCGACGCAGGGCGCAATTTTCAGACAATTTCAGGTAATAACTTTTGCATGTGAAATTGCAGTAATACGTTTTCCCCCAGCGGTTCGCTCGGTATAGGTTAGTTGTGCATACATGTACACAGATCGTCTATACGCGTATGGGTTATGCAAAGGCCGACAGCCTCCCCTGTCCGTTAATGGCCGGTTCCTCGCGAGCTGAGGTCAGGCCTCCGGATGCTACTTACTCGCTCTCTTCCTTCCGCCGACCGTCCCACACGTATACACAGCCGTCCCGACGACCTCACCTCAACGTTAGCTGCGACGGAGCTGACCGACCGCATCTGTACCTAACTTTATATAGATCGTTTCATCACTGATCAAGCACCGGTTCTTATTCCTCCGCGCTGCTGCCGTGTTCGAGCTTAATCTGTCCTCGCGCGTTATTTCCATTCGGGTATATGTATACATGTGCGCCTTGCTCGAGCGCTTGTTTTCTATTCCGCTGCCGCTTCGCACGCGGTGAATGATTTATCGTCTCTCGTGCTCCTATTCCGCGCTGATCCTCATGCATTTATATGCCCTGCAATGTTTACGGCAATTTACGGTGCCCGAGGATTTGGCGATGAGCCGCTTCCTCTATCTCTTGTACAAAGGATATTACGCCAGTCGGCGCATCAGCGTGTCTAGGCTCTCCCTCGCTCGCGAAAAACCAGTGCAGTATATGCATAGCATTTAGTTGTGCAAGAGAGAGAGAGAGAGAGAGAGAGAGAGAGAGAGAGAGAGAGAGAGAGAGAGAGATGAAATTGATCGACCCAATAAAGAGTTGTCGAAAGTTTACTGTTTGAATTATACATGTCAATAGCCATTTTCAAAGCTCGTATTTATTCGCGGGATTAAATCAATCATCATTAGAGCGCGAGTATCGCAGCACATATCATTTGGAATTCAATTTATTTTGGATACGCTCTGTGCAAATAGCTATGAAATTCAGTATAAGCAATGATATTTCCGCGGCGCGCAGCAGATCACAGCGGACGATGCCAGATATATAGATACGCATGGAGATTACGATCTTTAATCATCGAAATGACATCAGCGTTGACTAGCATCTAGATCAAGCGTGAAATGAAACGGGTATGCGTTTTAGTCTGCACACACATACCAAAACGTGTGTGTTCTTTCATGTCGATGCGCGTCTAGGAGAATCCAATCATTTTGTTCAGTTTTAATCACGCGAAAAGCACCTACCGCCATACAGCTTTTCGTGTATTCGTAAATAATACACTTGACGAGCTTTTGAGGCATGAAGGGCCGTAATTAAATATCGTCGTCGTGGAAGCACGGGCTACATACTCATGCGTGTATTATTATGATAATATCAATACAGGCTTTAACTCTAACGCCACTCCTCTCTTTCGTCCGGACACCGCCGCGGCAAAAGATTATGATCACATATTTACAGCGGACCTGTACTCTTTCTCTCTCTCTCTCTCTCTCTCTCTCTCTCTCTCTCTCTCTCTCTCTCTCTCTCTCTCCCTCTCTCTCTCTCTCTCTCGGATTTAGGCATCAGTTTAATCTTATAAAGCATGTTAATTTAGGCATTTTGCCAGCCAGCTGCAGAACTTGCTTGTGCAAATGGCCCTGCCGTTTAAGTACTTAAGATCATTACTTAAGGTGCAAAATTCGCGAGGCTGTTTGTTTTAGTTTCGGCGGTGAAACGATGACCTTTCAGATTACTTCCAAATAAATCGGCTGAGTTTGCACAAGTATCGTCGAATCTGACGTTAGCAAAAAAAAGCTATGTACGCCGCGCAGCGACTATAACGACTTTCTTTCTCTCTGTACTTATATTGCTCGGCGGGAGAAAATTGAATGGGAAAAACTAACGCGTGGAGCTCGCCGCCCAGCCATCAATTATTCGAGTAAATATTTCAACAAATTGGAAGGTAAACAGGGTGGGAGAGTAGAACAAGCAAAGCGGATGCGCGCGTGCAGCGAATTGCTCGCGAGTATAAATCTCGATGCCTCGGCTGTTTACATCATTTAGCACGCCATTCGCGCGAGGCGGCAAAAAGTCAACTTTTCAGCTGCGGCACGCCAAACGCAATCGTTAAGCTCGAGTCCGGCTATGCACTCGCTTATCTCTCGGCTGTCGCTCGATTTATCTCCATCTCTTTATGGCCTAGCCAGCCGATCTTCCGCAAGTCCCAATTCTCTCTCCCTCTCTCTCGCTCTGACGCGCGCGCGCATGTCCGGCAATTTCGCATTTATCTACGATCCCATGGGCACGTGACTGCTGAGACTGATCGGACTACCCACTGCCTTATAGCCGTTCTGTGTGTACATTCTCATTGATGCGCGTCTCGATACGGTCGACCGCAGAGGCAGCTCTGTTTATCTTTCACAAAATGCAAATAAGCCCCGTTTATCGACCACGAATCCTGACGGGTCTCTTTCAGACATAGACGCTACCATCGACAATCGTTTTTTTTTGGCCCTCTGATGACTGTATACGGTGTGCATGCAGATACGTGTGAAACGGGACAATTAGGCTTGTAGCAGCTTTGACGTTCTAATTAGAGAGCCGAATTATTTCACTGAAAAAAAAACACAGCCATTTTAACTGAACTCGCACCAGTAATCCGTCATTGTACGAAGACTCGCCAAAATTACCGTAGAGTTCAGCAGTTTTAAAGAATCAGTTCGGTCGTTTTTTCTGGTGTCTCGCGTAAGCGACCAATTTTGCGAGTCGCGACTCGCCAAAACTACCAGTGGCACACCGTTGTTCTTACTGAACAGTCGTTACGGTGGTAGAACGGTTAAAACTATCGGACAGCAGAAACGACTGTTTTTTTTCAGTGTAATGAATGACCTTGGATACTCGTCGCGTGCGTTTGTGTGCACGCTTGAAATTTCGCACCTTTTGCAATTACTTAATTACGCGTTGGACACTCACGATTGTAGACATGAAATTGCTTATAGCTCGCTGCACGTATGCCCCACCCACGTTTTTCGTCTATTGGCGATTCGTTCTGAGTTGCCACGACGAATGAACTCTGGCTGAACAAATTTTTGGGTTAAGCAAAGAAAGGTTTATTCAGGTACTTTCTGATGCCAGCGTACTCTTGCGCGCTATTTATTATTTTTCTTCCCTCTCTCTTATCAACCTCTTCCCCTTCTTCTCTCTCCAATTTTTTGTCGCCGTTGTTTGCTCGTGGATACGCGCAGTCTAGCGAAGTTCAAGAAACATGTGTATAATCCAGTCGTTATTTTTCTTTTGAATGAGTAACTAGTAATAGTGCATGCATTTTGCTTGCGTTAGCTGGTAGGTGCACCTCATGAGATTGTGTGTATACATAGAGCATGCGTGCATCTTGACCTAACAATGCGTATTTTGTTTCGACTTTTTCGCATGCTCTCGCGAAACTGCGCAAATTAATAACTCAGTTTTCTCCGAGTGGATTGCACATTGTTGGCTTATAACTTTTTTTTGAGGTTAAATGAATTCTACTGTGTAGCGGGTATAGCGAGTCATTTTGTTTTTAATAATGCACAAATTCAAAGATACTGACAGAAGCAGTCCGCTTTATCAACTATTTACACAAACGTATTTTAGCTCTTGTGGGTAACCAAAATAAAAATAAGAAAATATCGTTAAAGAAAACGTTCCGTTTATAGAAGAAAAATATTAAAATTTGTTCAACTTTTCAAGACATATACTGCTGAAGTAATATTTCCGTGAAATTGATTTCTGTCAGCTGCATGCACAAATAAAAGTAATTTCATCAGAACCAGGATGAAAATTTGAATCGGAATTAAATACTCGGAAAATTTTATTGTTTGGATAATCGTTCTCGTGGAAAGCGATCTGCAGTCAGCAACAATAAAGTCCTGAAAGTCAAAGATAATTCATTTTTAAGAATCTGCCTCGTACAGAGTTGTCCGTGTCCTCAGAACTCAATACCTACAGGGAAATAAATACGAGGAAAACTTTTGTCTACGGGGAAATAAACACCGAGCGATTAATACCGGTGGATCTCTGGCAACAAAGTTAACTTGGATTCGTAGGAGAAGAGCCGGAGAAATAGGAGGAGGAAGGGTAGGCAGCAGGCAAGAGAGGAGAGAGTAAAACACTGCAATCCTCGTAGCCGCTTAAATTACCCTCATAAATTCTGCGACTGTACTTAATATTCCGGCGGCCGGGAACATTTTTCGTGCGCGAGCTGCGCACCCGAAAATTGATAATACTTGGAGCGTTTCGCAGATCACCGATCAGTGGCACGAATCTCTCTTTGTCCGCTTGCCTCGTGAAAGTTTTCCGCGTAAATTACACGCGATACGCGATTTGACTAATTCGTATGCTAGAGCTGGGAAGGAAGATCGGAGGAGTTTCGACTTATTTATTCGGGTTGGGTGTGTGTATTTGCAACATTCATCCAAACATAAAAGTACAAAAGCGCAATAAAACGTGCTTTTATAATGGTTCTGCACTGTTACGAGTCTTAATACTGGTATATCGCATAGTTGCTTTATGGGTGTTATAAAGTGTATATAATTCAATCTGTATCACGTTTCCGTTTCTGAGTTAAAATTATATGTTACATTCTTTACGCGAATAGCTTGAAATAACCCGCTACAATTTTAATCGCACCGTAAAGTTGTGCTTGTATCATTTTTTGAACACTTAGTAATAAGTAATCTGCAATTTTTTATTCATATACTCCGGCATCTGTATGTATTACTCTCCCGAGCAGTTAATGCTAATCAAGCATGTAAATTGAATGAATACGCGCGACCATCGCAATCCTACATCGTAAATCCAAAAATACGAGAAGTCGAATAAGTAACGCGCGATTCAGCCCCTCGAGCGACGACGACACGAAATATTCGATTTTAATGAATGATAATCGCGTTTAACGTACGTCGCGACGACGAGCGCGCACGCGGGTGCAAAAAAAGAGCGGCTAGATTTATCGCGCATAAATACATATCAATGAAAATCTGGCTCTCGGCGATATAGACCCTCCGCCCCTTTATCGCCCCCCCCCCCTCTCTCTCTCTCTCTCTCTCTCTCTCTCGCGTGACATTACGTATATGTACACACACATACACACGAGCGCGTGTCGACGAGACGCGAAACCGCTCGTCGTATATCCCTTATTTGTAGCGCTTTGCAACTCATACGTGCCTTCTACGACGTTTTCTCCGTCGAGTCTTATTTGTAGCTCGGCCGAGCTTTATCATGCGTCGTATTTTTAGAACCACCGCCGCGCCGAACGAACGGACGGGAAATCGAAGAATCAGCGTCGAACATTTGTTTACGGCGCGACTCGAATTTCATACGCATACTCGCTGGCATTTTTATATCAGACTCTTATCGTGATAATTACGACACCGTTATGAAGCTCTTCGATGTGCGCGCATGAAGTTGTTATTATCGCCGTAATACAACACAACGCGCTCTCATATCCAGCAAATCGTATCCCAGCTAAAATGGTAATTTTTACTAGGCGAAGCTCGACATCGCGTCCCTCTCCATTACCCTCGTTCGCTCTTCGCTTCTCTTTTTCTCTTTCCTTCTCGTCCGGTCAGACTATCTTCGCGCGGCTCTCGCCGCTACCCGACAGCAGCTTCCCCTTCGTTTATCCTCCTCTCATGGTTTTCTTTTGTACTTGCCCGCGCGCGGTCCCTTCTGTACACCCCGGCACGACTGTATAGGCGCAGCGCGGCTTTTCGATGCTCTTTTCTCAATATAGGAGGCGGTTCCGTCGACTCGGCCGGGACGAGTGAATGTACAGAGGGTGTGGAAGAAGAACGGATCGAAGTCGGCCGTCTTCCTCGTGCAGCGGCATCGAGTGTTAATGCGGAAAATCCGTGGCCTAAAGCCCATTTAACAGGCTGAGATTGCGGCTAATGCGAGCGTCGATAAGGATTACAGACAGCGTAGGCTCTTGGCCTCCGCGGCTCGACGTCGTATAAAATGAAATATCCGCGACATCGCAGCCGAGGCGCCGGCGGCGGCAACGGTTCGTCATTACTGAAACGGTAAATAATCGAAATGGCGCAAGTGTCTCGAATGACGCTTCGTGCAGATATCGACGAGCGGAAGCTATAGACCTCTGCCGATACCGTTTCGATGCACACGCCAAAAGTGGAGCAATGCCGTGTTTTATCATTCTGTGTCCTTCTTCTGCATAGCTTTTACGCCTCGCTTTTGTCTTGTTCGCTAATTATTGAGGAAGTTTTATTTATACTTTTACCGGCGAGACTTGCGTCATTCATCTTTTAAACGTGCAGGACGAAGTGGTATGGTTGAATTCTCTCTAAATTGTTTCAGTCAGACGTACCCAATTTATACATTAGCAAACAATGTGAATTCTAGGATAAATTCTGAATCAGATAAATCAATCGAGCCAACATTCCAATAAAATATAATTGATCGAGATTGGATTCGTGAATAATCATCGAAATCGTGCGGCATACTTGTTTCCCATAAACGCGAAATTCAATTACGGACCGCGTTGAAATAAAATCAATCTGCAGCATATCGCGAATTCCCCGCTTCTCCTTATTTCTTTCATTGACTACGCTGTGGAATGCAATTTTCGCTCATCAGCATCCACTATATTATACATATATATATAACCCCCTCGTTTGTGCTTCAATAATCTGAGCGCTCCGATAGTTACGGAATTCCAACGATGAACCGTAGTTATTAATCTAAAATCCGAGCAGACGCACATAACGCTGCACACGCACAGCGTATAAACTCGGGCCATGTCTGCTCGCGTCTATGCGGCTGAGCTGGGCAATTTTCGTTCCTCGATGTCCTCGGCCAAAGCGTTGGCCGAGTAGCGCGTAGTCAACGGAAGGTCATTAATCGTTATCTAGGCGTGTAATAATGAGAGATTAGCACCGGTCGTCACGGGAAAAGCCTCTCGGTATAGCGGTGTATGCGGTTGTTGCGGCCGTCGCTATATTTCTCCGTATTCAATTAAACAGTTAAATGCCTCGATGCTAATCCGCGAAGTATCCAGAGCTATGGGGGAACCGATCATTATTGTGCCCGGTCGAGTTCATCCTCCGAAATTCGATGAACTGGTGCGATTGGGCCGTGCCTTGTTTCGCCGCTGATCCCTTGTAGGCGAATGCAACTATGAATAGCTATTGCGGCAGCCAATTCCAGTCTGCTTGTGGGGTCGAATCAGTGCGAGACAGCCTTGGCTGCTTTAGAGTACTGATTATTTATTTTTTATTGCGCGGACTCTGGCAGCGCATGCGATTGTCGTTTAAACTCACATTCGCTGGAGGATAAGTAAGGGCGATCGATAGTAATATTAATTACTTTGACTACTTGATGTCCAAACAACTTATCTCAAACAAAAGTTCAAAATTGCTTAGGAAACGAATTTTCGTTATTTTCAGTTTCATCATTGTTCATGCCATAAAAACTATCGCTGCAAGTGTATTATTAAACCAACGCCAAAGATTCGTAAGTTTAAATTACAAACCGCAGGCGACATACGTATCCAAAGTTTCATTTTCCGAATCAGCGTGCCGTTCGTCTTTCGAAACTTATTTTACTTTGTATGATAATTTTCTTGCATTTCAAATTGAATTATCATAATTCCTGCTGAGTTAAAAGTTCCAAACTAATCTGTGCCCGACCGAATTACGACACTAATTTCCTCAGTCATTCGGATTCAACATCTTGAGCTTTAATTCTTCAGAATATTTACGGATCCATAATGCTTGTGATTTTACTTCAGCGAGTCTGAAAATTATGTCAACTATATAGTATTTTTTTGTTGTTGTTTAATGTTCAAAATCTGTCGTAGCTAATTAAATCTTTGACTTTTTAGCAACATAGTCCTTGTTTACTGCGCATAGCAGAAAAGTAAAACAAAGTTAAATAATATTTGAGCGCTAAATGATCGACGTTGGAAAATATTCAACTAAACTACTCCATTAGCGTTGGTTGTACGCAGAAAAGCAGTACTGCAAATTTCCAAGAAATAATCATTTACTTCAAAGGCTTGAAACAACTTTTTTCGCAACATAGTCTTTTGTGCTGAAAAGTGAAACTCTGCACACCAATAAGCAACTTTTTCATTTCGAAATAAGTACTCATTTGCCCAGCTTCTTCTTCCTAGAAAAAAAGAGCAGCAGAACTAGAGAGTGCGATTAAAAATAGTTGTAATTAACTTATCCATGTACTTTTATATTATCCGAATACTGCCTCAAACAACGTTCCAGCTTAGAATCCACGATCTTTTAATCATCGCCAATCAATTGATTCCGTCCTCGTAAAAACGAGGACAGAAAAAAGCTCTTCACGTCAGAATCTTGAAATTACAGAGGTCGACGAGCGAAGCTCTGCATATTGAAACTCGCGATAAAAATGCAGCTCAATATCGAGGAGGCAGCCGCATTGGTCGCGGATCTTACAACGGGTTGCGAAAGAATCGAGGAAGACAAAGACAGCCCAGCAATTACCAGGAAAGTTTGGAGCTCGTGCGCGCGTGGTGCATAATGCGCCTCTGTATACCGCCGCGGGGGATTAGCCGTGGCCAAAATACGCTTGCACTCCCGCACATATGCACATACATAGACGATCAAAGTGAGATAAGTCGTCGCCGGCAATGGGCCGCGTGCGTAATTTCCGGGACGACGGGATAGAGCCGGCGGAGATCAATGGCTGCGGGGCAATCGCTCGAAATTACCGGCCGCAATGGAAACGGATCGCTGCCGCTGGCTCTGCATTATTAGGTGGGAGCTCCTCCGTGTTGACGCGCTTTTTACTCGAGCTTTATGGCCGCGATATAGAGGAGCGGTGCCTTCTTTGCCCGGCCGTTCTCGCGGTTAAGGCAGAGGCAAGTGCGCGATTTAGTTCCGGGATGAAATACGACGAGGTCCGCAAGGAGCAGAAGAATTATAATTTTTGTTTTCTTTTTTGGTACTACTCTATGTGCGATTCTATTTTCTGTGAAAAATTTTCATCCATTATCGTAGCTCTAAATATTCGAAAGAAAAATATTTCTCCGCTTCAGATAGACTCAATCATACGCTTGGACGAACAGCAAAAGCATGTTATTAAACACCGTGCTCGTTACGGAATACGCAGAAATACTATGTAGGAGTCTTTTGTGTAAATTATCGAGAAAGATAAGCAAATAAAGCCAGCTCACCCTACGCGTACTACAAAATAAACGCTGATTAAACAATGAGCAATCATATAAACACGAAAACATGTAGCTAATCTTTATTTAGATGTGTCTATTTGGCCAGTAATTCAAAATCCATTATACGCGAGAAGTAGCATGCAAAACAAAACATTTTCTAGGAATAATGATGTATGACGCGCTACCATTTTCCATATCGAAGCCAAAACCGGGATGGAAGAGAAGGAGCGAGATGCCGAAGTGCTATGCATACGGCGCGCGATGCATCTTTGATCGCGCGCACAAGTGGCTGAAATGCGAGAGCTAGGAAAATAATTCTCGAGGCTCCGAAAAATGCGAAAAAGAGCCGATAGATGAATGTGAAATTTAACACCCTGCGGTCGCCATCGAAATAAAAGAGCTCGCGGAGGAGGAAAGCGTCGGCGGAATTTCTCGAGAGATAAAAAGCAGGAAGATTTAGGAGGCAAGCTAGCCTCCGAAGGAGTAATTGTTCAAAATCAGGTCAGTTTCAGCTGCTGCGGGGCGGTATGCCGCCGCTGTTTCTCGGAGGCGACGGCTGCAACGCCGCCGCACCTCCGAGAACGTACGTCTCGATGTTTGGATAACGGACCAATATTGGCCCGATGTTAGATCAGCTTCCCAATATTAGGCCAATGTTATCAAATGCTTATTAACCAGTCTGCCGGATAATTCCGAGCCCTGGTTTCTATACTAACAAGCATATCCGAGGGAGTTAATAACTTTAGCGATGCTGAAAAGCAGGAGTAATCAAACCAAATTCTCAGAGTCGATGTAATTCAGATGCAGAATATTTCTCGACGTGAATATTGAGAGTTGAAATGTAAAGCCTTTTGCGAATGCATCAATGGAGTCGCGAACTTCTTGGAACATGGGAAATCGATCAAACGAAAAACTTGCAGTGTATTTTTCTGTAACGAAGCTCGGAAAAGGTACGAAGCGAATTATTTCTTTATTCAAGAGAAGGTGTAAGTCAGGCACGCGCGTTTTTATGGATTTCACTGAAATTCATGTAGATTCTACACCGACCCGTGTAAATTTTACACATCTCTTACCCAAACCGTCATTTTATACGCACACACAGGGTTAGAGACAATCTCCGGTTAGCCGCATACGAGCGCAGAGGGAACGTTTTCGTGGAATAGGTTTTCGGCTTCGCTTTATATTACTACAAAATTCACTCGTTCTTCCGCTTTAATGCTGGATGAAACGTATCAGCTTCGTTACAGGATAATATACATAAGCTTAATACTGGTATTTATGAAAAATTACTTCGTTACTTAGTTCGTATAAATAGATCAAAGTAATTATTTCGCTATAGATAATATTCCAGAATGATCGGATTGTCGTCATGAATTAATTGCCGCGAGTCACATGACAACTGCAGAGCAGCGTGAGGCTATACCATTGCGGTTGCGTGATAACTTGTTTTTGTGACGCATGAAAATATCGAAAAGCTTCCAAAGGGTTTATTATATTCCTTCTCGTTTCCCGTTATTGCACGCTGACAAACATGTTTTGTATCCAGCAGTATATGTTTAATCGAAATGGGTAACCAGAAAAATATGTTCTGGGTTACGCAAGCATATGAGAGAGGATCACAGAAAATAATTACGAACAATCTTCTAGTAGTTTTGATGACATCAAAGCATGTTATGACATATGAAACGTCATAAAATATCAATCAAAGTATCCAGGTATTGATTTTCACTCAATAACGTATACATGTTTTTTTTTATTTGCCAACGTATAACTTTATTGAATTATCAAGTATCAAAACAATCGAATTCTGCTGTGATCAGAGAATTCTGGTTACTTTCCAAAAGAACATTTTTTTAAGCCAAAATAAAACTCTTGTAATTGGCTTATATAATGCACGTGCATGTTTAAGTCAGGAAGTCCAAATATCTTATAGGTTAGGGTGCACGACGCGCGCTGTTCAAGCTCTAGTAAAACTATATAATTCCATGCATTTAGTAATATCTCTGGAGTATGTAACACCATACCGTTTGGATAACGAATGTACAGCTATTTACAAATTCATGCTAATGGCCTCTTACTAAAATGACATTAATATGATAATGTTTGTCTGAAATGTACAAGCCAAAGTTGTTCCTAATGGCGCGTATTGGGTTACAAATATATTGAGCTTCATTGCAAATGAAAACAAAGTACTGCAGGCTGTAGAATCTCCCTAGTTATCGATTTAATGCTCTCATAAGCTCTATGATGCAGACATAATATTTAATGTTGACTTTTGTTTGATTTCATAAAATCGATCATTGTATTTACGCGGTCTAACAAATGAAAATTTTAGGATTTTAATAATTGCAATGCACATGGCACTAAAAAATCAATAAGTTCTTGTCATTTTAAGTTTAAAGATGAACATTAATAAATTCAACGCAGCTCAAATTGATATTTAGAGAAGCTCTATTGTGCTATAGGCGAAAGCGTTAGAAATTCACAGAGTTCATATTTTAGCGTCCGCAGCAATTCATCAATTTATCGTAACTAAACAACCCAAACAATATAGCGAGATTGTTCCTTGTTTTTCTCGTCCAATCGTACTAAAAAAGTTATGCGATGCTATTATGCTTTCGATGTCCAAAGCAAAACAGAACAAAGTCAACACCTTCTATAAGCAGTCTAAGACTATAAAAATGAATATTTTAATATAATGTATATATAAATTTCATTGCAGAGTCTAGATCGAACGGGCAGTAATTAACGACCGTCGTCACCGAACGGACTGAGTAAACAACGCGTTAATAATCTTGCAACTCGTTTTGTCGATGAAAAATCGATTGCATACATCGTTCTAAAAATAACTTTGAAAATATAACATTTGAATCACGTTGCAGCAGCAGCAGCTGCAGCATGAGCGGCGCTGTGTAACAAAGTTGACCTATTTCTCGCAAGTGCAGATCCGAAATAGCCGAACGAACTGTGTATATATTGCGGCTCTATATCGAAATTGCTTACACCTCGGCAAAAACTTGGCTCGAAATGAAAAGCAAACAAAAGTCGGAAGCCATCAGTCATTCCGTCCCTCCGAATGCTAATAACGCAGCGACGCTCGCGCGCTCGCGGTTACTTATATAGATATATGCACTCCCCCGCAAGTGAGCTTGGCGTATGTACCGAACTTCCCTGGCAGACTGTATATTTTTATACGAAACTCGCCGGAACTCCAGGCCCTGAGCATATTACATACGCAAGTGAGTATCGCGGAGGCACATCACGCCGATAGCTTATAGAAAAGATGCGCAGGTGCAATCTGCTAACGCACACGCATACAGGTATGTATGTATATACAAGTGTGTGGAGCTGCATTTACCTGAGTAATCATATCCTTGGCATTCCGAGCGCTCGCCTCGCGCCGCGCGAGGAACTAGTTTAGCCAAGTCCGGGACCAGCTGGCGCACTGCTGCTGGCAGCGTCTTTGAAGCTGCTTCGCTCGGAGCCTCGGCATCTCCCGCGTGTCCTAAATACCGAGCGCATACACTTTGACGATGTGCGCGCGATACGTCAAAACGTCAATGCAGCAGCAGTAGTAGCAAGCCTCCGCGTGTGCCGGGCAAACTTGTCGCGATCCAAACTTTCTCCGCCTATGATAACTCTCGACTCTCCGCGACGATGGCACAAATTTATAAGCTCCTGCTCGATTCCGCACACGCACTGCTACTATATACGTTCCGGAGACAGTTATTCGTGGATATCCCTTCGAGTCGAACTTACTGGGCTGGCCAGCTTCGAGAGTTCGGGGAACAGCATCGGTGAGACACGACTGGAATCCTTATACACGCACACACTTGATTGACACTCGCACTTGTATACAGGCCGATCCTCGCACACTCGCGTATGTCTTGTACGAGAAAGATCGCAGTGCGTATTAACTTCGAGATTAGCACCAGGTGGAACGCGCGTGCGGGAGCGGCGCTGTTTTGAACGTGGCGCGCGGTGTGCGCTCTGCTCGGTATAGAAGTCTACGCGATACTATGCGGCACCGTGATTTGGTGCGGCGCGCTCGCTTCGGCCCCACATGCGCCGCGGCGTACTGCTCAAGAGAGACTAACCCCCAAGAGCCGCCCTACACCCCCGGATGACGCGCATGCCCCCTGCCTAGTACCGCATCGCGCGCGCTACTCTCCTACTCCTCGCTCTTATTCTCTCTCCGCTATACTATCAACGCGGCCCGCTCTGTCGCTCGCCTGAGATATGGAGTGAGGGAGAGCTAGCATGGCTTTCTCAACCTCCTCCTGTATGCGTATTAAACCGCCGTGGCTGCTGCTCTCTGCGTGCGCCTTTGTTCGCCGCTGCTTTTTTACTAACGAGCGGGGAATCTCGTGTGCGTGCAGGTCGGAGCGAGAGAGAGAGAGAGAGATGATGATGACGGGGGAGAGCGGCGGCGGCGGCGGAAGTGGCCGATCGGGTCCGCGATGATTGAAAGGTGTTGCGGCCGAGGCACTTGCATTGCATGCAGCCTCTGGCTTTGACTTTGAATGAGCCGCGCGCTACACCGGCTCGAGAGGTGTGCTTCGAGCCTATAGTCAGTAGTGTCAAAATTGAGAAGGGGGTATAAGGATCACTTTGTACGAAACTATTGATTTTTTATATCCGATGGAATTACAGCGAATTTCTCCAATGTTCACGTGAGAGTGACGCCTGCTTGATTCTGGCAGATGAATACACTTTTTGACGAGATCGCTTTTGAGCGACAGTTGCCGCGCTGCGCGGAGACACGATACATTTTCCAAAGCTGGATTTTTCCAGGGATCCAACGACGCGTGTCATTGAAAATATGAGCTTAATTGCATACAGTGACGCAAATAGTCAGAGGTGGTTGCTCTCGAAAATGATTCTTGTAACTGAGCGTGGGCAGTTGTTATTTTTTTTCCTTTTTAAATAAAGCGCAAGTGGTACAGGCGACCTTAGCATTATTTTTAGAGCCCGCGCGTGTTTTGATAAGCAAAAATTACATTCGGGAACTCGATTCGCGAATTCACCTCTAATCGCTCAAGGTTCTTGTTCATTTTTAACCATAGCTTCGAGAGTCTGCTAGTGAGAACGCTTCAAACGTATTTCATGCATATATTTTTGTGCTGTGCGGTGTAAAGCCGATGACGTCAATGCTCGAAAGGCTAACCGATACTTAGGTTAAAGTACCTGAGCATAAACTCGTACACATGTTTTTTGCTTACTTTACTGTTCATCGCTGCATGGTTGACTCGTAAACGTTATATTTTTTATAAACGGAAGAATTTTTGTTTTAAATCTGCACAGACTGTAGATATAAGAGTAAAAAAGAGAGAAAAAAGTAGAAAGAGGCTACTTGTCGTCTGCTTGAAACCGACCTCGAAATTCTACCGTAAAGTGAAAGCCAAGTGGAGTCTGACAATAGAGGAGCATGCGAGCCGATGAACTAATCGCAAGGGGTAGCTCCAATCATGACGACAATCTCTAGAAGTCAATCCCGAGGAGACTTTCAAGAAGCGATTTCGCCAACAATACAGTCTAACTTCTGTACTTGCTTAAATGAACGACGAGTAACTAGTCGAAGAAGGATTCGGTCTTTGAGGCATCCCCATATCGTCTTCTATTCTATATCTGCCATCTATAAAACTTTATGTACGCTAATACTTGTATGTTTAAATTAAAGGAAAATATTTCTAATTTTATTATTTTATTTCTCCTACGAAAATCATTCATGTGGAAATTATAACAATTATTGAAAATGAATTCCATAAGCTTTATTTCGATTCACTGTTTACTGAGAAAGTTGAGAGTATAATATGTGTTGCATAAACAAAAGAGATATACAATGTTATTGATTTTGCAGATTCGGAGAACAATGGTCATGAGCTCCAGTATCAACGAATACATCTGCATCTTAACAAGTACTAATCTTGGAGTAATGTACAGTGAGGATGAGAAGAAGTACCGCAAAAAATAATATGCTGACAAAGAGCCGTTGAATACTCATACTACAATGTATGAAGGTAAGAGCATGCAACAATTCCATAAGTAGTTCTAAGTTGATGTAAAACTCAAAGGAATAATAAATTATCTAATAGCGGATAACAGCATAGCTAACAAACACCCTTCATTAAGTGTGCGTGGGAGTACCTTGTTCCTCTTGCTACACTCACAGACACTCTCCCGACAGGTATCGATGATCCAAACTGGTTTAAGAGCGTTCGAGCTTTCGCGGCAAAGTAACCAAACTCCGCACGAGTCCCTCTAGATCCCGCAGTTTCTGGCTGGCGCAGCAGAATTCAGCGGGAGCCGAATTGGCCATTAGCATTGCGCCGGGCCACGAAACTCTCCGGCTAGCCACGCGCGATCGAGCCGCAGCGACCTGCACTGTCTTCCCTTCCTCCTTCTCCGCCACTTCACGGACGGACTCTTCGACTTCAATTCGCGCCCGAACTTTCCCATTAACTGGTTAATTTGTATTCGCCCTACTCGACGATCTTTTGCTCTCTCTCTCTCTCTCTCTCTCTCTCTCTCTCCCTCTCTCTCTATCTATTTCTCCCTTTCAGCAGGTAAGGGAGCGGAGGCACGCGCGCAGGAGTTCGAGTTTCTTCTACCTTTAGAGACGCGCTCGCTTCTGCTGCTACTTCGTGCTTGCCGAGCTCTCGTCTTGCGGCGCAGCACTTCAATCCAACCGGCAGTATACACGAGGAGAGCAATGCAGAGGAATTTACAATTTATATTGCCGTATATACTGGAGTTGCATTGTTGCCGCTAGTTCGGCGAACGGTTTCCGTTGACATAGGAATACGAGAGAAAGAGAGAGAGAGAGAGAAAGAGAGAGAGAGAGAGAGAGAGAGAGAGCGAGATAGAGAGATAGAAAGAGAGAGAGAGAGAGAGAGAGAGAGAGAGAGATAGAGAGAGTACTCGGCTCTATGCGTTGCTGCGAAAAATCCGGCCAAACAGTCTGCTATCGGTATAGAAATAGACTCGCACAGGTTTGCGGATAGCTTTGTCTGACTGCACACTGACTATATCCACTTGCACTCATTGAACTGGTTCTGGTTGTTGGATGTTGCAGTTAGTCGATTACGTTTTGGGATTTCGCTGTTCAGTTTTTCTTTTTGCCATGATGAAACAGCCGCGCATTTTTTTTTTTTTTTATTAAAGAAGTTTAGATGTACAGAGAACGGTATAAATTATCCATTACGTGTTTTTATTACTCGGTTAACTCGTATAAAATATCGCGCACCGTTTATGTGCAATCGAAGAAGACGAATGTCCACGATATAGAGAAAATTGCATAAATACATGATGAATTAAGCGTAGACCAAACAAAATACGAGCGAGAGTGAGGAGCTGCAGAGAAGTTCTGAAAAGTAAATCACACACAAAGTTCAGTCGTCCAAAAGCAAAGAGAATATAAGCTGGAACGGCCGCGGTGACATGACGAATATTTCACAGCGGGCAACATAAACAATAAACTGACAAGAGCATAATTCCCTACACATCCAATAAACAACGTTAATAGAAGCGGATATCGAAAATTCAATAATTCATTGAACTTTTCTCCAACTACCGGTCTCTGCGCTCTGGCCATGTCAGCGTGTCTCTCTGTCTTACTCGATGGGAGGGAGCCGCGTATAGCGAGAAAACGAACGAACACAGCGGGCAACGCTCCGACGAAGAGTCACAAATCAGTGGCGCAACAAATAACAAGAAAGTCACCGCTGTCACTCGGCGTATTAGGGATTCGATCCAATTTCGCGAGGGGGCGAGTCCAATTTGTCCGGCGCCGTAAACGGAAATGCCCGGTGTCTATCGCTGGCCATCCAAGAGAGGAAAAGACTCTCGAGTATGGCGGGCACGTATGTGAGTGTGCGCGCGCGAGTCCGTGTGTTGCCAACAGTCTGTACATATACCAATCGTACAGTACTGCTGCTGCAGCGCGCGACTGTTGTGGAGAGAGAGAGAGAGAGAGAGAGAGAGAGAGAGAGAGAGCCGCCTACTTGTCTATCCGTCTGTCTCTCCGCGTCTGTCCTGTGTGTGTGGGTGTGTGCAGGTCTCTGGTGCCTTTCTACCAATGCTTTGCGCCTAGCGCAATTCGTACGTGAGCTTCGGCATGCCGCCGTGAAATTACTGCAACCGAGGACGGCTCTCTCGCTCGCGTACTGACGTTGCGCCCTGACTCTGGCTGGCTGGTGTCGATTAAGGAGGGTTAATGCTGAAACGTCGGCTCTCTCCCGGCAGCAGCAGCACCTGAATTACACCAAATTACAACGGCGCATGCATCCACCGCGGCTTAGGCCGAGTAAAACGCTTCCCTTGATTATGCCAATCAGCAAATTTAGCTTTTCATTCACCGTCGACCGCCACAAGCTTTGCTGTGTGAATGCGCGCCTGTATATGGGTGGGTGCGGGTGTTTGTGTGCGACTCTACGTGACGCGTCGTGCGACGTTTGCTCTCCCCAGAGGAAACGGCACACCGCCACTGCGCGCACTGAATGTCTCAAAATTGCGTAATCGTTACTTAATGGTCGTGGTAATTAAATGCAAAGTACTCCTCGCGACGAGGCAGACGAGTTGGGTACGAGAGAAATAATGGCTACAATTTTGCGGTATAATTTGAGGAGAAAAAGGAGGCAAATATTTTATTACCTACGCTCTTTCCGTGATTTGCAGTCTGCACTGACTGTTACATTAAAGATCAGTCCCTGTTTACATTACATTGCCGATGCGTTGAATGAACAGTGCCAAAATTTTGATCTGATCAAATACAATAATGAGCATTGATATACGTAGGGGGCCAGCTTAATGACTGCGGTCACAAATACTAATCTTTTATTAACATACTCATTTCTCGTAAGCCAGGCGCAGTAATCAAACTGCAGTACATATTAAATACAAATAGAACGCGCAGAGGTATAAGCGCGCAAACCCCCATAACAATATCTATTCCAAGCGCTTAGAGTCCGCATTAACAGGGCATTCAATTCAATTATCAGTAGAACAATCCGATGATAACTGCGCTGGCAAATGCCCGAAGAGTCTACGATTTGTTGCCAGCAGCGATCTTAGTTTGCCTGCAGGGTATTTTTTATTTAAAACTACGAGCATGCGCTTATTCTTCCCAGATTGAATTCGCTGTAGAAAAAAATACCAGCTCTCAGCCAAACCAACAGGCAATATAACCCATAACAAAAGCTCGGTAACGAAACAAACCTGAAATAATAACATCGCGCGCAGCAAGCGTTAGGTATTGCAAGTGAGCCTGCTAAAGTATCGACAGGGGTATAAGCTCCCAAACAAGCGGCAACGCGATCGAAGCCGCTCCGCTCGGCGTACCTATTTGTCCGTGGGCATCTGTGCTAACATAACAAACTACCGGTAGTGTGTGCGCGCACGCTCTCGACTCTCTCGCTCTGTGTTCTCTCGAACATACACACGCATGATCCCCACACACGAGTGTGTGCGAGAGAGAGAGAGAGAAAGGTCGCAAGCGTCGGGCACTGGGCTTTGTGTCCGAATTATCCACATTATTTGACGAAGCCGCATACACAACGCACAGGCAGTGTAATCTCGGACGGCCAAAAGAATCGCACGCGCGCGAGCTCAGATATACCTAGTCGTGTACGCATACATTAAATGTATAGCGCGGCCTGTTAACCCGCTCCAAAGTACTTTTTCAGCGGGCTCTTTGTTCTCAGATATTACAACTGCGGCCCGCGGCTTTCGCGCTCATGGAGGTATATTGTACGAGTCCGAGTGGATAAGTTAGTTTTGCGCGCGTGAACTTGGAATCATAATGCTGCGCGCAGGCTATTATGATCGTATAATAATAATGGGCCTTTTGTTTATCGAACATGGGCACTTTTCCAATTGCCGTTTATTCCATGTGACAGCTGCAATGCCCATTATATTTTGCAAAATTTTGTAGGATTATTTGAAATGTATGCTCGATTGAACATTTTGTCATCCCATGCGAATGAGCTGTGATTCAAAAAATGTAGTCGCTAAAGAGCAATATAATCAAGTCCATATGAAAACTGGATTACATTTGTATAATTATGCGGAAAGTAAACTCCAACCAAGTATGCTTCTAACATTCGCAAAGGCTCTCCTTCAAACAAAATTATATATAATGAGCAAAAATACCTTCAGTTACTTCATTTTATTTATGTCAATTTGGTCAGAGGAGACTCGCAATTATGCATATGATTCGAGCTTATTTTTGAAAAATTCATTAACTAAAATTAACTTTACATTTTAATGCGTACGCGTCTGTATACGAAAGTCCAGCCGGTCACCGTAAACACAAATTTAGTTAGAGGGTAGTTGCAACTGGGAGCAAAAAATACATTTTCCGACAACTTTATCAGGATTAAGAACTGCGCTCTTCAAAAGTCGCGCCATTTTCCTTAAATTTATAAAAAGACCAGGAACTCGACTGCATATTTTAGACGTTCAAGGCGGCTGTAGCTCTTGCGTCATAATTATAATTAGATAATTAGAGCAAGCGTTTTCATGAAGTCTCGCAGGAAATTTTTTCAGTGGACTAAAAATTTTTTCAAAATCTACAAATATAAGGATATAAATATACAAACTATAGGTACACCATGCAATACACGTCGCAACGGCCTTATGAAGCTTATAATTGTTTTGTATTTCATGTACATTTTATTTTTTTGATCTTTTCATATTAGTGGCAATTTATTCGAGCATTCATATTACCGAGTTAATATGCTTTTTCACGTACATTTATTTTTAAGTGAATTTTGTTGCATTTAAAGCTCTGACTGCAATAATTTTAAGCATTTGTATGATTTTAATTTAAAAATTTAATAATAGTAGAATTTATGAAGACCATACACTTTTCATGTTAATTTTGCAGCTACTTTATCAAGGTGTTAGTAGAATCACGTGCGCAAACCTTTACCTGTTGCAGATTATTAATAAATTTAAACGGAATGATGAAATTCATGTTTACTGTATCGAAGCGACGTCAAACGTAACTAAACCGACGAATAATAATTTGAGGATTCGAACTTTGAACTAAATGGCCATTTCATAATTATTATAACTGCAGAAAAAGCTAAAATAAAAAATCTTTATCATTTGATGCATTACTGATTCGAACGTTCCAATTAGATTAGCACTGTACTTGTACACTTCACTCATGTGACTGCTTGTAGGAATAATCGATAATTCGATAAACTGATAATAATTTGTCGTTCAACGTTTGTCGGCTTGGCGACTGCAGCCTTTCCAATTTCGTTGTTTTATATTCATCCTTATACTTCAGTCCAAAAATCGATAGTTGGCAGGGCTTAGTAGGTTCGTACGCGTGTGCCTGGCCAAGTTCAATATGCAGGACTAACTCTCTAAGCTTCAATATAGGCTGACTCGCAATGGACGCTTTTGCCGATCGCTAAGTAATCGTATATATTGAACTTTTGTCGAAAGAAGGGGAGAGCATGCCGGCTGTACAGTCAACTTCTCAACGCCGGATTCGCTGAATTCTTTTTTAAGCTCATAATTGAATCAGCAGATTTTCCAAACTTTTATCTCGCAAGAGTAAGTTTTCAAGGTCTTCTGAAAGATCAAGTATGTGATGTTTATTGGTTAAAGTTTTTTACGTGTACAGACTGCTAAAGCATCATAAATACATTACCTGCGTTCATGGATATAGCGAGCTCGTAAAATAAATTTGAATTTTTATATCTTGTCATCTTTTACCCTCCGAATTATTTTATTTCTACGATAATGTTCACGTGCAATTTTTGTCAATCCTTTTTTGTTTGGAGAATACTTTATTTAAATAGCAATTAAGTTTCCTTGTTCTAGAATGTATATGTACTCGCGATCTCCCTTATGGTATAACTTACAGTGTCATATTACCGAATAAAATACTGGACATGGTATGTTAGTGGCGCAAACATAAGTTTTGCTGGAACCTAAACCTATATTAAGTTATCAAATTCTATATCAATGACAAATTTTCCTCAAAATAAGCAAACTTGTGAAACGATGCATGCCTGGCTCTCCATTTACACAAATTTGAAAAGTTATTCCATTGAAAGCGACATTCTTTGCAATCGCACTACTCTTCAGAAATAGGTCTTCCCGATACAATGAAAGAAAAATCTTTTAGCCCAAAGGTATATAACGAACGAATATAAGTTCGTTCTCAAAAGTCACTTCTTCGATCTTCTGCAGCAGGGTAGACCACCGCCACTCAATTACCGCGTGTACACATACATACACCGAACGACTATCTTCGTTAATCACAATTTACTGGCGACCAACCATCTGAAATCTGCAGAGTAAACCTTTTGCTTTTCACATTTTAGAAGAAAGCCATGTGTTTTCTGAAGCTCCCTCTTCTGTAGCTGCTCTGCACGGAAAGGGCCGAGTGCGACAGATGCAATTTGCCCTCCGTTCTTTCTGCGCGATATAGCACTGGCGAAATAGCTCTTAATTCGAAACTGTCTCTGCGGCTTGCCTCGCAGTCAGTCGTGCGAGCTCCGAGCGCAACTAATGGTGTCATTGACTATATGAGATTACTGGAATTCAGACGTAAGCTCGCGACATCAGCTTTGCCCAGCGCGGCTTTCGACCTGTTCACGCTGATTTAATTACTGATAGTGCAGCGCTATCGCACAAAGTAAGCTTTTGAGGCTAAATATTGATTATTATCACGGAAACCAGTAGTATAACGCAGTTGAATAGAGGATTGTTTTATGGGTTATTTGCTTAAAAATTTTGAGTTTCACACATATTTAAATTTTAAAGGTACCCTTACTTCTCGTATGCCAGAATGTGTAACATAAATTAGTTAAACACGGTTATTATCCCTTGTTATTTGAACATTTCCCCATGCTGCCTCGATAGCTCAGCATCTATTTTAGTAGCCACATGGCCGCTGTAGGGGGTCTTAGAAAAGCGAATTACGGTTTGTTATTGAATTACCTGTATATTAAATTTCATAGTGCACTGTTTTTCTCTGCAAATCCATGAACAATTTATTCACCAATATTTATGCCCGTACTTTAATTTGGAATTCCATTAAAATTAAGCATATTTATTTTCACGAAAACGGCGAGAAATACACGGATGAAATGCAATTGATTTATTTAACACCAGAAATGAAAAAAATAATGAGAAAATAATTGAATTTAATCCAAACACCCGACAACATCGGGATATTTTTAGTCCTTTACAAATGTATTACCAACAGGCAACAGAAATAGAGAATCTCCAAGGTATACAGTTGTATTCCAAGCTCAAAGGAGCGATGCTTGGAGTTGGCGAAGCGCAAAACCCAAATTGCTATCCCGACGAGACTGAAGGGATTCATTGAACCCTCTCGTCAGAGTCAATATCATCGGGGAAAACCGTTACAGCACTGAAGGTGGTCAAGTCTCGGGGTGTGATTGTTGATGCTGAGCTCACATACTGGAAACACATCGGATCGCACGGACACACAGATAAGACGACAGGGATTGCGGTTTTATCTCGTCATGTTAAATTGAGGATTTGTTTGAAGAGCAACGGTGAATCAATGAGAATTTATTTCAAACGTTGTAATACAGCTAATTATACCAAAAACTAAGATTCTCACATCGATTAGCCTTCTTCGGATTTCGGCCCATCAAAATCCAGTCGTATACAATATATAGTGCGGCAGGCATCAAGAGTTCAATGAGTCAAAATTCAGCGTCTCCGCCCCCCGGATTGGCCGCGCTCTCGAGCCAAGCGAAGAGCACAAGGGCGGGGGCACACTGCCGAAGGCGGACGGCGGAGAGTGCAAATGTGCCGGGTGCACGAGATACATTGCGCCATTGCTCAATTTTATGTGCATTGTCGCGTCATTGACCGCTTTATATTTCGATGGCGCGCTATATCGCGTACGAGCGGCACAGGCAGTTTTAGCCTCTTCATTGTGCTCCGCTCGGAAAAATAAAAAGCACTTTGTCGGCTGGGTATATAGCGCGGGGCTCAGGTATAAACACATTTCGAAAATGAGTATCCGATGGCCGTGTCCCGTCCTGCACCTTGTACGCTGCGCGCTGCGTTACAAAAACACGCGTATAAATACCGTAATGAACAGTCGTGTGGATATTTTTGCTGCCGACCAACGCGAAATATATGAATCGCGTCCTGCGTTTAATCGTATATCAACTCGTCGTTAAGCCCGTGCGTTTTAACGTAAAATTTTGTTATTGTGTCTGCAGAAGATTGTGCGTGCGCTGCCAAATTCACTGAGCCAGAGTGTATTCACCGCGAAATTAGTACTGGCTGCATCTTCCCGAGACATTGTCGAAGCTCGAGTAGGCTGCAACGCACTCCGAATGACTTTTGAGCCCCGACAGTAATTCCCGTGAAACGATAACCCTCGGAAGCCGTAGCGAACCGTAAACAGAGGCGGCGCCTAACAAAGTGATAAAATCGACGTAGCGTCAGACGGCTGCGCTAACTTGCTTCATAAAAAGTGCAAATTCAATCTCGCAAGCTCTCCCTCCCTCTCTCGGCTATAGGCAAAGTGACATTGAGCGGCGGCAGCTCGCACTCATACGCAGAGCCAGTCGTATGCACGTGCTATGCTCAACTCAGCAGCAACGGCTCTCGTCTTGCAGCAGTAGAACCACTCGGGTGAGAAACGACTGGCATCGTAAACACAAACGCGCGATATTCCAGCTATAGCGGCAGACGCGCGTGAATCTTGCCGCTCTGCCTCGCGCTCGCGCGGCTGCAAATTCATTCAGTATACGTAGCTGCATCCCGCGCTAAGCACACATAAGCATAACGCGATAGTCGCGCGAGATACTGCAGGGAGATTTAGCATAGCGGTGAGGTGAGAGGGGGTGGGGAGGAGGGAGGTGATACGTAAACAGGCTGTATCCACAGCGACGGCGGGCGGCCGGGCGTGCGCTTGTCATGCGAGGCGCCGGCAGAGGTTCTCTCCCGATTGATAGTATGATAGCTCGTTGGCATGCGACGCCGCGTTAAAGTGCGCGCGGGAAATTCGATTTCGAGCCCCCGAGCGTCCCTTTCTCATCCGCTACAAAAAGGACGCGCAGTGATGATCGTACGGGCTCTGCTGCTCCTGCCTGGCTGCCTGCTGTGAATGCCAACGGCTGGAGCACGACGAGAATGCGTCTTTTTCACCGCTAATGGCACGGGTATGCGCGTGTTTCTGAGCGCGGTCGTGGTTATGGAGGGCCGAGGTTTCCCTTCTCGTGTTAAATGGCTCGTCACGCCGAGCGAGAGAGCGAGGCTAGCTCCTCCCGTCGGAATTGCCCGTCTAAATTTTGGACACCGGCGGCGGCGGCGAGCTTGTAAGCTGCGCGCAACACCTCGACCGACGCGCGCGCTTCTGTGCACATATATACCTCGTATACGTGTATACGCGCAAAGCATCCATACATTCGAAGCCAATAACGACGTCCTTATTAATTACCCGAGCCATCGGCTCTCGCAGTCACGTAGCCGCCTGCACCGGTATAGGAAGAGCCAACGCGTTCGTCGACGTAGCAAGTCAGGCCTTGCCATGTCACACGATGCCCGGCCGAAAGTTCGGAAATTGATAATTAGCAGCTTAAAGCAATTAGCGAGATGATTCTTTGATTCTGCGTTTTACATACGCAGACGACGTGGTAAAACAAGAAACAGCTTGAATAGCTCATTAAGCACGAAGGTACAGCGACAGAGTCGAGCTTTTGAAAGCAGCGTCCGGAAAATTCGTCATCGTAGAAGCCGGTCTTGGGTTTCTTTTTGCGCAAGCTTAAAAAAACGCCATAATTCCATGCTTGAAAAACGAGGCTATACATAGCTGAAAGTTATGTATTCTCAGGGCCACTCTGAGTGCTCCTTAAGTAAGAGAGTGTGAAAAAGCGCGCCGAGAAGGAAAAAGGAGATAGCGCGCGGCGAACTCATTAAGGAGACAAAAAGGCCGGGAAACGAAAGCGCGTGGCAGACACAGACGACGCGGGATGGAAAAAATAAGAATCACGGAGAAAAGACAAAGGCAAACAGCAGGAACAGGCATTTGCCTGTTAGTGGCGTGCAATATACGGCAGAATTCAGTACTTCTGAGAAAGAGCTAGATGCGAAAAAGTCGAGGAGATAAGAGTTGAGCAAGTAAGTGGGGAATCTGTCTGAAAAGCGCTGATTTATTTAAAAGAGAAGTAATGAATTCTTTGTCTTCATAACGTTTCGCCGAGAAACGACGATAACTGTACCGAGCGCAGCATAAGGCTGACCTCGCGAGCTTCAGAAAAAAAAAAAGAAATAGTTTTCTGGCCTTCTCCACGTGTACTATATTACGCGTGGATATTTTTGCATTCAAATGAACCCTCCTCGATTTTGGTGTGCAGTAATGACGCAACTGGTAAACAGTTTGTAGAGGAAACGCAACGCTTCACTCGTTCCAAGAATCAAGTTTCGTTTCTCAGAAATTAATGATTGTTCGCGTTTTAGTCGAAAATACAACGTTGGAAAATCGAGGCAAAAATATAAACGCGTGTGGTAAGTCTTGAACCGCGTACATTATGAGCATGCAAAGCTTTTAAAAGGCACAGCGAATTTTCACATATCCGTCGCCGCCGCAATGCAATCTTCTTTCTCCTCTCGCTCTGTTTCTCAATATCCCGACACCTCGATCCTCTTGTATTCTGTCTCCGAGCCCCCCCCCCCTTCCCTTCTCCATCTGCAGCTCATTGGCCTTCCTCCGGGGTTATTCGATTCTCGGAGCTTCTCCACCGTTTCCTCTCGCCTATGCTCGCTCGCTCTTTTGCCCGAGGAAATCAGATCGAAACCTCTCTCTGGCTCTACGTATATACGGTAGATCTTTCAAATAGGTGTAGGTTGCTCTCTGCCTCCTTTCTGCTTCTGCTCTCCTTTTATTTCTCGTTTTCTGTTTCTGCCTCTGCCTTTCTCTCTTTCGCCCTCTGACCGATTTTCGATCGCTCAAACTCTATTTTCGCAGCTACTTTTTATCGCGTGCTCTCCCACTATCAATTTCAAAGTGAAATGTTGACATTTCACGGTATAATGAGTTCACCTTAAGGGTATGTCAGTGCAAAAGCTACGCAAATCCGCCACGGGGTATTTTGTATTTCCAAACTTCTAGAAAAACAGAAAGTCCGATCGAAATTTTCTTTCGGTAGAACGATTTATTAAACTTAACACTACGGCGCTACAGACTCGGTTTTTCATTTGCAAACTTTATTCAAAAAGTTTAATGTAATAGAAAAACAGTGTTTTTTGGGACGATATCCCCTTAAAAGAAAAATTGGCTTTTTCTTACTGGCATTTATACAGTTTAACAATGTACATAAATCTGCGATTTACTTTAGTTTCTTCCATATATGTATAGATAAAGCGAAACAGCAGCTGTTTTTATCTATTGCCATACCAGTTGAAAAATGCAACAAGCCGGGTTTCAGAGAGAAGTTAAGGTCTACGGTCGTAAATTTTCCAGCTCTAAAGCCAAGACATCGAAAACTATTTCGCCACGCCCTATACATTACATTGTAAAACTCGTGGTAGACTGGTGTTTTGGATCGACTTCTGCGAAGAAAAAAAAACGCGATCCGTCAAATGTTTTGAAAAATAAAAACTTGCATTGCACAACTTCAATTTTGTAACTACTCCTTTGAATTTTACGATGATTAAACGTTCACTGATCTCCACTGCATACTTATTTGAGTGTCGCAATTAATTTATGCAATCCATTATCTAGTTTGAAAGAAAAATACCCCAATCCCTTGTAATTTATTCAATTTCAATAATTACGCTGATTAAACGCCTAATAAATCTTGGCTGCAGGACGTTTTTTATTATTTGGACCGGCAATAACAAGCGAAAACATTTTCTCCCCAATTTGGTCAATATTGAACTCTTTAACCGGCAAATAATGAACTGGTGGATAAATTTCGCTTATCAGCACATTTGCTCTCAGAGTTGATAACGTTAAAAACTAACGTTCACTAATTTTGATAAATCTCCAACCCCAAAAATTATGTTGTTCTACTTCTGCGCAGCAATCGATCCCGGATAGCATTATTATTCTAAATTAAATTCACTATGCAATTTATAATTCATCTCGTTATAAGCAAACATTACGACTACAGAATCACCCCAACCATATCCTGCACACAAAGATACGACCATCTCGATCATTATGATAGCATATAAGAACGAGCATTAAAGGCGGACACGCGAGCTGGATCTTTCATTTTCGCCTCTGGAAAGAGAAGACGAAGCAAGCATATGTATAACCAGAAATCTCCCCGCGCAAACATTTTCTGTATGCATTAAACAAAACAAACGATTTATGTCACGCATCGAGACCCTGGTATTACTGCTCTGCGTATGTGTGCGCCTCGCGAGCGGATGTTTGTAATTTTCCGTAAACACGAGCGCGAAAGAGAAAACAAGAGAGAGAGAGAGAGAGAGAGAGAGAGAGAGAGAGAGAGAGAGAGAGAGATAGAGAGAGAGAGAGGAAGCAGCAAAGAGAGACGGGCGAAGGAGGGCGGAATATTTATAGCGAGACTTAGCAGGCTATTCGGAGGGGGCTCGTGGCGCGCTACACACAGGACTACTTTTTCGCGGCATTTGCCCGCGCCCGTAGTAAGAAGAAAGAGAGATATCCCAATTTCCCGCGCGCCGTCCCGAATGCTGTTCTACCCCAGTCAAATACCCGTTATCATGGGCATCGACCACGCGAATTTCCTTTCTCTTGCCTTTCAGCCCGCTTGCTTCGGAATGGCTAAAGTTATATGAATTTCCGGTGACGCCGCGTGCGGTATGGTTGTGCGTTGGGGGTACGACACTGGCTTTTAGACTTAGCTAACTACTTTAACGGTTGCTAAGCTAAAATTTAACAAAAAATGTTGCTTAGGAACCGCTAAGTTTTCAGGATGTCTGCCGGAGGTTAATTTGAGGTTAAGAGGTTAGGATAATCAACAGCTAAATGAATCAGTTACATTTCATTAATATTCCAATTGTTTATATTTGATACAGTCCTACTTCACTATCTGAACAAGATTTGTATGATACGCATGCACTGCACTTCATTTCACTTGACCGTACCAAGTCATGAACTGTTATTTCATAATGTCATGCTGTCTGATTAAATTAAATAAATAGAAATTGTTTGTATTAGCATGATAAAAGTGCAAAATGCCCTGTTCAACAAAACTAAACTAAAAATGAACCCATTTAAACACTCATTGTGGCTACGAGTACATTAGATAAGAATTTCACATTTTTCTTGTCATAGGTGATTTTGGACCAAAATCTCAAATCAGTCAATTAAAGTGATAACACAATATAGATTATTTAAACTTATTTATCGAGCTCTTGGCATTTCTAAAAAGAATACATATCAATACCTTTCCATTTGCAGTTCAAAAGTTATTCGAAAATTCTTATCATCCAAAATTGAAAACCACGTCCCAAAGCTTAAAATACTTTTGAATCTTCTGAATAGCTTCTAAACTGCAAATTGAAAGATATTGATATGTATTCTTTTTAGAAATGCCAAGAGCTCGATAAATAAGTTTAAATAATCTTTATTGTGTTATCACTTTAATTGACTGATTTGAGATTTTGATCCAAAATCACCGATGACAAGAAAAAAGTGAAATTCTTATCTAAGGACTGTATCAAATGTAAAAAATTGGAATATTAATAAAATCAAACTTATTCATTAAGCTGGTAATTATCCTAACCTCTTAACCTATCTAAATATAACTTGAATATATTTTCTACAAATTGTTACATGTCCTTTGCATTTCCTAACCTTTTTTCAATTTTAATCAATTATATAGGTAAATTTATTTTTATTACTAAAAGTTCTAACCTCATAATTGTATACACATGACTAGTAAACTGAATTTAAGCAAATGAACTGTAAGGAGCTGTATATAAGCTTCTATTACTGTAAGCGGTTATTTAGCGGTTTTTTAAGCGGTTCATTAGCGTTATTGGTTAAATAAGCCATTGCTAAGCCATTGAACTGTTGACATTTCTACCAGGGTTCCGCAGTATTTTTTTTAATTTGCGAGTGTCAAACTTATAACCAGTTTAGCGTTGGAATTATATGCTTTAGAGCCGTCGCCTGTAGCATAAACAATTAAATTCAATAATCTGTATTAAAAATTACGAGGAGCTTCAGTTGTCGCTGTACAGGGTCGGTGACTTGTGACCTTCTCTGGGCGTAAATATTTAATTCCTTCGCTTGATTTTCAGCAAACATTTTTCGAGCTTACCGCCCTCGAATAAACACCACGATTGCGATAAGAAGCAGACTCGGGAATCTGCGAGACCGCTCTTTCTCGCAAAAAAAGCTGCCCTCTAGAAGCTGAACGCATCTCTTTCATCGTTTTCATTTACGTAAAATCAGGTACTTCATAGCAAGGTAATTTTGTATAAAGTTCGATATGAAATACAAGAAAAAGACACGTTAAACCAAGTTTACATAGATTCGATAAACCGTCTGTTAAATCCATTACGACACGTATGAAATGTTACCCTCATCAGTCGACAATGCGCCAACTAGCTGTAATTTCCTCCAGCTAACTACACTACTAGCAGAATTAGCATGAGCGAACTAGCAGCGAAGTTTAACCAAAAATCCGAGTCTCTTTTTTCAAAGCTCCCGCCGATCCCCTTAAATTTCACTTGCCAGCCGTCTCAGCCCCTCGGCAAAGCCGAGCTTTAGAAGCTCGCACTTCAAGCTCATCGCGGACGCGCTCACAATCTCAACGCGCTTTTTTTCCTGCCCGCGCACTGCTCCACCGTCGCGGCGACGGCGGCGTGATCTGGACTGCCGACAAAAAGCGCGTTATCGAGTCGTGTTTTTACTCCGCCTGCCCGAGCAGTCGCGCGTGTAGATATACAGCGAGCAATTCTCAGCCGCAATCCCGACGGGCAAATGGAACTCGACTCGAATTAAGACTATATTCCAGGAGAGCTGAGCGGGCCAGAGAGTCTGTCTACTACTCAGAGAGCAGGAGCCCGCGTAGCCATAGCGAAAGAACCGCAAGCTTCGGTTGGCAGGTCAATTTAATTCCGGCGCGTAATTCGAAGCTACTTAAGAGCTGGTAAATAGATTGCGAGAGCTCCCGCTGGATATCTCTCTGCGCAGCTCTCTCCTTACCCCCGCGCTCAGCTCCTGTGAGCGTACACAGGTATAGTACCGCGGCTTCGAGTTCCTTAGCCGTCTCTCCTTTCGCGCGCCCCGTCCCGATACACTTCCGGCGTCTTGCTGCACAGCGAGATCTGCGTCACACGAAAGAAAGCCTAATAAGCTAGATTATAGCACAGAGACCACACGGCATATCCGCAGAATCGTCCCTCGCAAATCAATACTCGTTCTGCCTATACTCCGCGAGCGTTGCATGCCTCTAAATGGCCCCAGTCGAGCTCTATCGGAGCTTTTACGAAGGGGAGGGGGGGGGGGGGGAGGTACAGTAGCCCCGGCGCTGGACTACCTAGAAGAGCGAAGAGTATAGAAGGCAAGGCCAGCGGGCCGAGTTCTCTCCGGCAAAAAGCTGAACAAACTTTGCTCTTTCGATGTTCGGCCTCGACTTTTTGCCCGAGCCGCACGAGAGGAATCCACTTCGTTTTCGGAAACTAACTATTCGACTCTGGAGTGCTTGCGCTTGCGCGCGTTCGACCCGAGAGCCGAAGCAATTTTTTGATGAGATTTCCGGGGAGTTTCTTGTTGCTCCGTTTTTCCGCGCCTTCGACGTCGCTCTCGTATATTTTAATATTCTAGTCGAGAATGGTTTGTTCGGAGAGGATGAATAAGAGATTGAATGGCAAGCACAAGCGCGTGCGCAGAAGCCGCGGTTAACTTTAATTGCTTCCCGCGAACTTTGCCGTGTCCATCGATTAATTCCGTCATATTGAAACAAATACGTGTAATGCCCTTTCTTCTATATGTAGAGGACTCAATCAGCGTCGGCATATTATTCAATAATAAGCTTACCACGTCGCCTCTCGAGAAGAAGATAATCTGTCCGGCTTATTCTCCGCCGAGCGAAACTTCAAACTTCTTAATGAAACTCTGTTTACAACTTGCAGCCAATGCAGCGCGTACAACAGCGAGTAACGGCGTATAGCGAAAGGCCGGGCTGGAAGCGGCTCTAAGGCCACGGGCGTATCGCAGGCTTGTCTTGCTCGCGCGACGAGTCTGTGCAGTACGACGTCCCGGAGTCCGGAGGATTGAAGGGAGAAATTATGCATTTATGCAGCACGGTAGATTAAACAGAGTGCTGCTTGTCGGGCTGTCGCGTTGCGCGCACGGCTTACCGACACGTCTCGTAATTATGACGCTTTTCTTGGCATAAATAATATGCGTGGATGCAGATCTCTCGCCTATGTCGATATTCGATGCTTAATTTTTAAGCGAAAATGATCGTGATTTCTCAAATGGAATATGCATGCACAATTTGGTAATAGGTTTGACGCATTTTAGTTTATTCACGACTGTTTGTGGTTGAAAAATCCCATTTACCAAATTGTCCTCGAAAGCTTTCCGCTTGAAGGTAGAAATAAAACAGAAATAAAAGACGCGGCTATAATTTTTTCATTAGTCTCCTGGAGTTGAGCCAAGGAGTGTGAAAGGGTCGAAATTCGGACACCTGCTTTAAAACTGTTAGGAAATAAATTTCATCTGGAAGACATACGACAATTGTACCATTACATACACTTTATGACAAAGTTTTATGGTATACTGTGTGCCAAGGGCGATGGAAGATGGCATGGAAAACATTAAGAATTCTAAAGCTTTCCAATGGGCTTTTTCCATTTCTCCCGCTTCCCTTCGTAAGATGCGCAGCGCGCAATAAAGTAGCGATTATGTGGAGCTAGTATGCCGAAGCACACCTTGGGATTTCAACTAATTCCACGTGTGTGCTGCTGCATACATCAGTGAGGTCGCTTGTAGTTAATATAGCTACCCTTTTGGCTCCCTCGGCTGCTGCTGGCTGCTTTCGCAGAGGAACAACCGGGAGCAAGCCGTACCACTTCGCATTAGACGTACCCTACTTCGATTTGCACAGACCGTTTACTGCTCCGAGTATGTAGGGGTAGCGAGGCTGAGCGAGAAAGGGAGGGGAAAATGGGGAAAGAGAATGATCCGCTAGTAGGGGATATAAGCTTTTCTTCCTTTGCAGAGATGTGTGTCGAACTGTGTACATATATTCGTATTTGTTGTCAAGATTGTCTTCTTCTTTCATACCATTGTTCGAATTCGGAAACTTAATTAGCGTACATTACAGTTATAGAATCGGATTGATCAATTCCCAATAGAATTGATTAAGATTTAATTAAGATATCGTTATGCACATACGTCTATAATAATAAAATCGGATCGGATGTAACATGATTTGAACCCGTTGAGTGACACGGTTTAAAGTTCGCATAAGGTGGAGTGTATTTTTGGAAGTTAAAGCCAATCGAGGACAAGCTTGATTCCAACATAGTCAAGAATGGAAGCAGGCAATTCTTTCTTCGGGCTTTAACAGCAGCAGCTAGAAAGTCTTTGAATGAGTTATATCGCTTCGAGCGTGGGGCACGGAAGTTCGGAAACAAGTTACTAATCCCATACGAAATGAAACTCGAGCGCTAGGGACTTGGCAATTTCTCGCGCACTCCCCTCGGTCTTGTCCTCTCCGATGTAGCTTTCCATCGATCTGTTTTTCGAAAGTGTGTCGCAGAGAGCGGGAAATTGATTTTCGTAAACAAGGCAATACGATGTATTCGAAAAATCGCCAAGTTGGCCAGATCTATACTTTGCTGCGAAAAAATAAGCAA